>NC_133210.1:1286933-1371933 GCF_958299795.1 Porites lutea
GTCGACCTTCTGAATAATTTTACACCGCAGAATTGTAACTTTTGGCTCTGAAAGTGGAGAATTACTTTTATATTCAATTCTTTTTAGACGTCAGAGTAATTGTTCAGGTCAATGCCTATGATTCTGTTTATTTTCTCGTTGGTGAAGCCCAGAGATTTGAGCTTGCGACCAAACAGATCAGATAGTACTGCGAATCGTGAAGGGTCATTTAGTTCTGCTGTCCGCAAAATGTTTTGATTTATGGATCGTTACCGTGGTTTTTGACGTGAAATGATCCAAATTTTGTGGGATTTAAACTACATTTTAATAGTCTGTTATTCGTTAAGCGGACTCCAACCTCGCAAAAGAGCTCGCTGTCTCACAAATCACCTTCATCAGATTCTGAGTGCAGAGCAAGATGTCGAGCTTCGTTGAGTGCGAAAATAATGGAACCTCGCGGACACGGTCATATCTCAAAGAATTTGAAATTGGCCACTATATTTTAGTAAATTAAACATGGAAATCTGCCCTGGCGCTAATTAAGTCTGCGGTGTAGTTGTATTTGAACAATCTGTGGTCCCTATCGCTAACGTTGGTCTCCGCGGACCAAAAAATCTTTCAACGCTAATCAATTATTCATTTTGAAGGTTTAGTCAAGTAGGCGGGACGGCAAAATCTAATTTAAAACTTCTGATGACAGGGGGATAAATTGCTGGTGATCTTATCTAAATTTGCTTTTGTTTTCTAGCCGTAGGGGACGTTTTTTTCTTCTGGGGTGGTATGCGCTTTTTGAATTGACAATTTGATAATGAACTGCTAAAGTTGCTCGCTCGCTGGCTGTCATTCACTCTGAGTGCGCCGTATTTCCGATCAAGTTTCGTAAACATTCAGCAAAGTTTAAAAAAAAAAGGGAACGAGAAACACAGTTTTTACTTTTCTTCACGTCCTCGAGTATCCAGCCCAACGAAGCTGTAATTTCTTCGATTAAACATATTTGCGTTTGAGCAACACAAGATGGTCGCAAAGAGTTTTCAATCAGAGTCTGCCTTGTTGGAAACTGTTTGCGCGCTCGTGGAAGTTTGAAGAGAAGAAACTGTGTTTTGTAATTAGTTTACATAACATCGATGCTAATTACTATCTTGGCAGCACGTGTAGAAAGTTCCAATGACCCGAATCTAATTTCTTTCTCTTGCGCACTGACCACACACAACGTTAGTCTGATTTTGCTTTCTCCTTTCCCTCCAGGTTCTTCGTTTGAGTGAGATCGTGTCGCTCGATGTGAGGCGGTTTTTGTGCCTTCTACACAAGAATTTCACGCCAACGTGAGTCACCACGATCAAGTAAACATTACATATATCGGAAAGTTACATTTCCCTGAGATTAATTTCGGGCAGATTAAAAATGTTTCTTTGTCACTTGTGTGACATTCAGGGACGTGATAGCGAACGGACATTGAAAATACGTCACGTTCTATTTTATGAACCGCTCTGCGAAATAAACCGCAGTGGCGATGGGTTGTATAAATTTTCGCTCAAAGCATGTTTAGAAATTGTGGTAGGCTACTAAAGAAAAAAGTATATATTTTTGTTACTCTTCCAGGCAGAACATGTTATTTTTGTTTAAGCCTTTGGTATTTACATATGACATTAACACCTTGCCAGCATCAGAAATTTTTCTATTGCATTCAATAAAAAAATACATATTTGCTTTGAGGAGGTTTTTTTATAATTTTATGTCGTAGTTGGACCGCAAAGAGAGTTTTTTTTTTCATCGTACAGAACTTTAGGTACTAATTTTATTTTGACCCAACTTATCACTTACGCATTTTGCATAAATATTACTTGCCTTACCGCAAGAGGTAACGCGGTTTGTTTTGACCCAACCGGCGGGCGATTGTATCCTAACCTTGAACGGTGAGAAGCTATTGGCCTCTTTATTAAAAAGAAATCTCGGTTCTTCCTATAAAGTGCACCGCAAATCTAAACAGGACAACCGTTACATGAACTTTAGATATGTTCTGTTGAGTGCACAGTTGATATTTTTTTATTCAGGCAATATCAGTCGCCTTGCCCAATACCAGAACTTGGACGTAATTATTTTTGGCGCGAGAAACTAATTAATCGGTACCCCACTGCCGATCGACCAATCGCGGCGTTGTCAGCGCTAATTAGATCGCTGGTTACCGTGGCAACGGGTGTCTCACAAAGGAGAATGAACTGAAATCAGGTGACCATGGCACGTGCAGAAATCGACATTACAGTGACGGTCAATGGGTCAAGCGCTATATCACAGCACCTGCTAAAATCCGAGCTAATTTCCATGTTCGTACAGATGACAGCTCATTTCCTAAGGCCTCGGTGATTAGGGCTTAATTGGACCAGCTGACGAGTGCATCACACTAGCTGATTTGTCGACGGGCTGGTCAGATCTCGGAATCAAAACGCCGGATCCCGCCCCCTTTGACGAGTGGGCTAACAGCTTGTCACATTGGCTGTCGGCCTGTCAAACGATTTGACGTGAGTAACGCAACTAAAGGTTCATTTATCAAGCGTGTCATTGGCTCTTCGCTGATTGGTTTATTCCCATGAAGCCGCTTTCTGCCAATCAATAACACATGGGATCGAGGAGACGAGAGTCAAAAATAACGTGTGGTCTTCATAAGCGTGTAACGAGTTTTTGAGAGCGTACCAAGACAGAACGACAAACGAACTCTCGACAAACCGTCAGAATTTTGTCTTGGAAATTTCGCGTCCGCCAGCTACAAGGTAATTTTATTTGAATTTATATCTTTTGATTGTGCAATGTCGGCGACAACAATTTTGACACCGTCGCCGAATACAGTCTCGAATACTCCGAACGGAGAAAGCAATGGCAAGTGCAGTCCAGAACGCGTCAAGAGACCTATGAATGCATTTATGGTGTGGAGCAGAGAGCGGAGACGTCGCATGGCGCAAGAAAACCCCAAGATGCATAATTCTGAGATATCAAAGCGGCTAGGAGCCGAATGGAAACAGCTATCGGACGCAGAGAAGCGGCCGTATGTGGACGAAGCGAAGAGACTGCGAGCCGTTCACATGAAAGACCACCCCGACTACAAGTACAGACCGCGTCGAAAGAGCAAAACTTTACTGAAGAAAGACAACAAGTATACACTGTCGATGCTCGGAGCGCAAGGTGGACCGCCTGTTCAGCGATCAGTTGCGCAAAGCCCTGCCGAACATTTTTCCCAACTGAATGGCTTTACTTACGGGCCTATTACGGCCTACAGCCAAATGAATGTCAATGATCCTTATAGTAATATGTACGCTGGCCATCCGCTTTCACCGCATAACCCTACTCAACTTCAACCTTCTAATGCTCTGCACCATTCTGGATACCCTTCAATGGGAGGTGGACAGATTTATAATCCCGTGTCAACTCAAGGCCAAGTATATACCTTGAATGGGACTCAGTCGATGAACTCGATTACTCCTTTGTCATATTCACAACCTAGCAATCCTGTTCTCCTACCTAACGTTAAACAAGAAATGCCGAGTCCTGGTTCGCAAGCTGGTCGCGGTCGTAGTTGCACGGATCAATTGGGAGATATGATAAATACATATCTACCTGGGGATAGCGGAGCTCCAAACACGAATCACCATCAAGTCGGCGGTGCAAGCCACGTCCAACCAAATCGTTACAGCCAGTGGCAAGATCAGATCACCGTGGCAAACAGTATGCCTGTCCATAACAGTATTTCTAACGTTTCTGGTGTGAGCGGGACAATCCCATTAACTCACTTACCATGATGGAATTAGCATAGCGTCCAGCTCATTTCTACTGCAAACGCGGTAAATTCATTCTGTATTTTGTCACCCGACCCATATCTCGATCGCTTGCTGAGAGATAGAAGTTATGAAAGAGAAAACGTCTTGCTTGATACGACTTTCAACTCGAGAGTCAAGACGCCTTGTCGTTGACGACGCCGGAAAGTAAGGAAAATTACGCGCTGAGTTTTCTCGCGGAGAGCTTAATTTACAAGTTAAGTACGACAAAATTTAGAAATCGGGCCGGTGAGTTATGTGAGAAACTCGCGGACTGTCTTCCTTTATATGATGTGAACAATTCTGCTGAGAACTGAAGCGAAGTTAATTGAGATGACGCGTGTATTGTCAATATACGAAAGACTGTATCTAGGAAAAAGAAAATTCTTGCTTAGCAAAGCTTTTTTGTCAGTGCGCTCGATGTGAACGTCAAATGTTCACGAATGCATTCACCGCGCGCTCGATCATACTTTTGAACTTTTGATGTTTGCTGCGTTGCATGTTTGAATTACGTTGTAGGATTAAAAGCACGTTTGTATGAATTTCAAAACCCTCTGTGTACCGAGCTAATATTAGATTGTATTGCGGAGTTCCGTAATGATAGCTTTATGATGAGAAGCAACAACTTGTATATAACTTCAGATCAAAGAACAGAGATAATGAGATTTCCTTTATTTTCCTTTTGAAGAAATAAAAAAAGCACATTAAAAATAATTCCTTGGTTGACTAGCTATAAAAATATTTTTTCTTCCCCTCTTACGAAAGAGAACGTTAACATGCGGTCACATTGCTTTCTAAAGTTAGTTCTCGGTTTGTCTCTGGGTCGTACGCACGAAATTTAAACACGGTCCCAAAATTACCCAAATATTGTTTTATTTGCAGTAAAGCCCGCGAACTCTAAACAGAGGAGCGCGATTTGTCGCTGAAAGGGGCATTTGAATACAAGTGTATGCAAAGATGAGGGTATAAAAGCTGTGTTTTTAAATACGAATGAGTTCTAGTCAGGCGTTAAGAACTTAGAAAATCGGCGTGTGGGTTGACTCGCCGTGCGTCAAATGAGGTGATGACAGGTCTTTCCTGAAGCTGATTGGCTTATGACTGGGTGATGATGGCAGCTGTGTTATCTACTCTTTCAATAATAATCATTAGGGCTTATTAACAGAACATTCCTGGAATGTGCGTGAACTTCATTACTGACATAAAGATTGCGAGAGTACTTCCATTGATACATGACCGAACAATTTTATAAGGAACCATGGATGAAAGCTTTAGTGTGGGCCGACTTAATAGCTTTGATTTCACTGAATTCTTCTCTTAGCCAATTTTTCAACGCCTCTCCGTTCCCATGGCTACTAAAAGCTATCAAGACAGCTGAGAATTACAGCTGTAAACTGGCTTAAACCCTCGAGAGATCGCTTAAAGTTTATTTTTCCAGAGTGCAGACTTCTAATCTTTAATCTGGGCACGCGTCAACCTCGGCATTTGCGAAACGAGACTGTAGTTTGTTGGTAGAGAATTCTTTTTAATCATTTCCTCGGTGTTTTGATATGTGTTGACAAGTTCTGCTAGTGCAATTAGCACATGTTTATCAGTGTCGGCAGATCATACAGAAATCTGGTTACTAAAATTAAACGTTCGCACTCCGTCATTTCCTACGCGCTGGAAAAGTTAGTTTTGCTTTGTCCGGTTTTTCATGGAGCGAGTTTACCGCTGTTTGTAGTAAAATATCTTTAAAATTTGCTTGAACAAATAGCATCTGGCGTTGCGCCAATATTGAACGCAAAACTCTACCTTAGCTTTATTACTGTTTACCGTACGACCGTCAGGTTTTCATTTAAATGTTGAGACTCGTTTGCAAAACCCGCTTCCACAATTACTGGTCTGTTCAAATAATATTTCACGATTTAATTTTAACATGTATCTCTTAATTTAGTGTTGGACTCCTTTCGAAAATAATTGATCAAAGAGAACTAACTAAACCCAAACTAACTTCCCCTAAGACTTATCGAGTCGAAATTAAGAGGGGTGATATTGAACGACAACCTTGATATGCAAAGTAGACAGGTTCGTGTATATTAGAGTTCTTCGAGGAACCAAAGAACGGAAAACTTCTCTTTGCGAATTTCCTGGCACAAACCCAGCCAAACTAAAATATAAAACTCGTATTGAAACTCTTTAAAGCCTGAGATATTTGGGGTGTCAACCGAAGCGAGGAAAATTTATTCCGAACTGGCAATTTAATGACCGGTTGAAAAAAATAGCAAATTACGGGCGTTATTAAGACGGACAAAGATCCGGTTGAAGTTGTGTAAGAATTCACAGAAACCGTCTTAAGTTTCCGAACGCATTTTTATACACGAACGAAAATGGCTTAGTAATCTCTGTTTACCGAAACAGAAAGTGGCTGTCATTATTTTTTGTTTTTGGTGTTGAGTTTCGGTGTACAGCCCGTATGGAAATCACGACTATTTTTGGTGGGAGACAAAGCTAACATGCAAATTTCTGCGCTTTTCGAAACGTGTCGACTGGATTAAAAACCTGTGCTTGTTTTCGAGACTTTTTCTCCCAGTGAAGCACTTAGCAATTTTTACAGGCCAAAATAAAAAAAATGTGACCATATATTCATTTCTTTAATGCAGCCGTTATTAAGTGAAGACAAATTGGTTGAATAGCGAGAGAGCTGTGAACAAAGACGTCTTTACCTTTGATAAAATGCTTATGAGCTCTATTATCAATAATGCAAGTTTGATGAAATTACGGCAACGAAAAGATTCATTTCCTAGTTATACAGTTTTAAGGGCAAACGTTATGCAAGATTCAATTAGGCAAAATCGCTTAAAGCGCCCTTTTATCGCACGGAGTTAAGTCTGTAAGCAAATATATATGCCTTGTTACTTACTTCGAGGGCTAACATTGAATTATCGGTCTTTTCTTTGGCGGAGACATTTACTCGAGACCTTTTGTTTAGTGTCGCATGAAAACCCCATTACATTTCTATAGGAAGTAAATGTGAATAGATAACAGTTTTATCAAAGAAGAAACTTTCTGTTTACATTTCGTTATTGCGTACGTAAATAAGCCGGGGTTGGTAACGTTTTGGAAAGCACTGTTTTGCACTCTTTAATTTAACCTGTGGTTTTCAAGACGGAATTAAGATTGGTTTCCAGCTCATGTAAGATAAGTTAAATAACTTTATTCTTCATCATGCCAATTTTATTTCCTTAAGATTACGTAAAGGAGATTCACTTGTAAAGTCAGTTAATCTACCCTATCGTATCTCAAGACATTCTTTAAGCGAATGTCTCAGTGAATACTGTTCAGTCGCAAATTGTTTTCGTTGCAGTATCGAAAGTGAACTGGCAACGCGAAGACAAATTACTGTTCGTTTGTTTATACAAGCCGGTAGTGATGGCGCCTTTTTGACCTCATGTTTCGAATTTTACAAAAACATAGCTTCTATAACGTTGTAAATTCTCGCAAACATCTTTTTTAGTGAATAGATTTCTCTTGTTTGCTCTCTCCGAACGGAACTGCTGTGAGGAGTTGACAAGCTGTTAATGACAACATGTGGCGTTGAGTCATATTGAGAGATGAAGGCGTGAGTGCCAAAAACTAATTAATTTCCCTGCGTGATACATGGTTTCTTTAACTTGGCTGTACTCTGCAAAACTATAAACATTTGTGAGATTAAAGACTAAATGCAAGCGCGTTTGGTTAAACTGAGGCAAAGAGCTTAAGTCGAGAACTAAACTATTCAATCTAAGTCACTGTAGTGACAAAGCTTTTGTTGATGCATACTTGTTGACTCGTAATAGCGGAGTTAAGCTTGATTTTGACTGAGATTTTTCTCTTTTAAATTTTTGTGTTCAAACGAAAACACGCTACAGGGCTGCGGACATCTGTTCCTGTTCTCAGTTTTTCAAATAGCGCCCCGAAGATCTGTCGAGACCTCACAAGCTTGTGTTATTTAGTTTCTCAAACAAAGCATCCGAACAGATGAAAAATTGTTTTAAAATTACTCTGGTGACCTGTATGTGATCAGTTTGATCTTGGGCTTAAGCCCTACAGTGATATGGAAATAATTCAGCACTGTCCGACTAAATGAGTAAAAACAAAAAATAATTGCCTTAAGTTATTTCCCGATAAATGTTTGATAATACACGCTTTCTCTGAAGGGAATGCAACTTTAGTGAAATCGCTTGCACCACCATGAATATTTGTGGACACATGATTGAATTGCTTGTAAAAAATACACTATTTAACATTGATAGTGAGCGTAAATTAACCGCTGTATTCATTGCGATCCGATTACTGCAGTAAAAAAGTATTCTTTTTTATTGGATAGATTAGGTTTTTACGACAGCTTAAAACATGAGAAACTATTGATCGTATGTTGCTTTAAGTTCTTAAAGACGGGTGACGATTCCTATGACACGTTTGCGCCAAGTTAATTTCAATCATGGTCGTTATATAGAAAATTAAAAAGTGGAGGGTTTTCGTCCAATCTGGTTTCTATGGTCCGGAGGTTATTTGAAAATGAGGTGGCTGGGTACATCTACAATATGGTATTGCGCGGCGTGAGTTTAGCTGTAACCGCAGTAGGAAAACTTCTGTCCCCGGGGCAGATTTGTATTTAGGACATTTGGTCGCTAGCCAGCCTTTTTCAAAGTACTCGCTTTTGGTAGTTGAAACTCTCAAAACGTGTTTATTGCATTGACTCATGTTAAAACTCGATAATATAGAAGTTTGTACTGTTCAGAACCAAAGGAAATTTGATAGATGTGACTACAGGTTAAGTGCTAAAAACGCGGGTCATAGTCTCAAAGCTCGCTGTTTGTTGCAATGGATCGAAGGCGGAGCTAACAATGTCGATCTCGCTTGGTCAAAGTAATTAACACTCGGTGGATTTTAAGGCGTAAATGAACTGAATAATTCATAAATCAAGGTGTGTTTTATTTTGATAGCAGCTAGACTGCCTATTTAGTGTCTAATTGCCCAGAGGAAAGATATATCACTGAGTTCTACCGAACTTAATAACAAACGCTATGTTAACAGCTCTTGCATTTCGTATATACAAATATGACTTTTGTGAGCGAGCGATTAAGCGGAACGTCCAGATCAAGTATTTTCAGTGTAAGAGCATAATGGTAATAATAAAACACGTTGAGCAGCGTTTGGAAGAATTGTTTTTATTCGCGAAAATTACTAAAGCTTTATTTTGTTTTTATGTGTCGAGGTTATTTTAAATCATGGTCCTTTGAAACCTTGCTGAGAGTATAAACTGGTTGCCGGTCAATGTTTTTTCTTGTAGCTGTTCTTTTTAACCAAAAACTATTCTTTGTGATTTAACGAGAAATTTTATTTTTTCCCTATGCTAGTTCTACCTCAAGTGAATAATAATTTAATGAGTAGAAGTTTTCCGGAGTGGTTCGTCTCTACATTTCTGATTTCATGCAGTGTTTAGGTGAGATGCAAAAGCTGTTCTGAGCAAATCCGTAGGATAGAAAGTAGAATAATGAAAAGTAAGAATTCATGAAGATCCGTGTTTGCACCCGGTAGCGAAGAGTAGCTCTTCTTCAGTTTTAATTAATTCGTCCGAAGTTGTAATATTGTAATATTGCATCTTGAGAAAATATTGTCCAATGATAACCTACAAAATTAAGCAACAAAAAAGCTTGGATTTAAGTATGAGAGTACAAGAGAAGCAATTTTAATGCACCAGTTTAATGAAGTTGTCCGATAGAAGTGAATTATAATTAACAGGAAATGAGAATTGAATGTGGTTCCTCAGAAGAGAACTGCGAAGCATTTCAGTGCGTTAAAAATCAGAATAAATCTTGCTTTCTTGTGCAGCAATCAAGGAGTATTTATCTTAAACTGTCAATATTTACGCGTAGGTTTTTAGATTTCAAAAAAGTTGCTGATTACGAATGATTTGAATTAGACTTAGTTTAAAAAGGTTTTTTTGGTTATTATTATTTTAAAATAGGCATTTGAACAGAGAAAAAGGGAAATAATGGAATATTTCATGGCCAAAACTGGTCTCGTTATCTATAAAGGGGGTTTGATATTTGTAGCTTAATTTATACTTTTTCGACACATTGCTTTTCAAGTTTTTACGATGTCAATACTAAATATAATCACCTGCAATATTTACTGGTCTAAACTTATCCATCTACACTTACACGTGATAAGAATCACAAATCGGAATTTCCTTGCGTACGAAAGACGATTTATTCCGCTTAAATTTAGTTATTGGAATTGCAGTGCCCTTGTCGAGTTTGGCAGAATTGCCGATGACAAAGATCGATATGAATGACTGCTCAGACAAAAACATGGACAATTTCCTGTATTTCACTGTCAAAAGTATAAAGAAAGTTATGATGCGTTGTTGATTGGGGGCAGGGATGATATTGAAATCTTTCTGATACGCAAAGTTAGTTCTCTAAACATCTGAGGTTATCAGCATTGTCTGGCGTAACGGCTTAATTTAGCTTGGAAAAAATTTAATACTGCTTCATGTGTTTTCAAAGTAATGTGAATTTAATTCTTTCATAGATTATGCAGACGGGTTTATTGCGCTTAACAAAATAAGCTAGTTTATGTTTTTGTCTGTAGTACGGCTGACATAAGGAATACATTACTTCGCATTAGCAAAACAAATAATTCGACGACCTTTTAAGATCATTCGTGTGCGAGAATAGTGAGGTGCCCGCGTTCTCACAACTCTGGCCTCTCCACATTGCTCCTCGCAATGCCACGATTCGTTCTCAAATAGAAGCGTAGCGCCTTTGTACAAGTAGTTTATTCAGCTCTGTTTGCTTTTTCAAGGATCAGTGCCTTTGAAAACTTGCGTGCAAGATTATTTTTTCCTTCCCAAAGCGACTAAAACAATGATCTTCTCCTCGCTGAAACAGAAGAGCTTTATCCTGGATAAAAACGTCATACGCGTTTATAGTTGGAAAAAATCTCGCATTTTCCTCGTACTTTTTACGTCAAACTCCTTCTCGGCGACGAGACACTTGAAGAAATAAACATCCAATACAAGTATTGCTCACACAATATCGGTCTTTTTCCGCCAACAATATTTACCGTTTCCGAGCTGGCTTTCTCGCTTCCTTTCTCGGTAACAGCATAAGCGTAGCTCGCCAAGAGACAAATTGATAGAGCAAACTTAGAAATGCATGTTGTAATCATGGAAAGCAAAACGTTGTTAAGTGTTCAATCTCGCTTTTATTTATTATTTTTCTTAAGATTGTACTTTTGTCTTTGTGCAGTCTTGAACAAGGAAAAATATGTATTTTTATATTCTTTCTTCGATGTAAAATCCCCTTGAAATTATAACCCGGCGTTTTTTGACATATTGCATACTACACTATCGAATGTCTGTGTATTGAATGTTCGCTCATACGTATTCTTCGAATTATCATTCGACTGTCTTTCTTTTTTTTTTTTTGTCATCTAATAATCCCTGCGTCGAGTCTTCGAGTTTTGATAAACCGTGCTTTATACGGTGACAAGTTTTGGTTTTCATTTGCTCTTCTTATTTCTCATTGCTTTTGCCTTCAGACAGTCGCATGCAACTTTATTTGTTGTCCGAAAAAAAAAATGCATTTTAATTTCTACCGCAACCGCTCTCCTGTTTACCCTGGCTTCTTGGTTTTTGTCATTTGACATCCCAGATGAATGGTATTACTGTGGAAAAACTGTAAAAAAGCAGGACCTCTTTTCGGATACGATTAGAAACGAACGTTACACTCTTAAGTAATAAACCTGAGCAGAGTTTTATTTGTATTAATTAACGTTGAAATGGCGAATAATCACTGGGTCGCTTTTACTGGCGAGATTATTTTCGTAGTTTATTCATAATGTACTGGCTTATCACGGTGCAATTAAACATGTATTGAACGACCGCGCATCGTTAAACGTCCATGCCATTAAAGATAAATTGCCTTGAATGTACTCTTTCATTTGACCAAAACAAATCGACGTTGTTCCATGTTTTGTAAAGCGAACAAACCTTTGTCTCTGATGTAAAAAGTTGCTCTTTGCCCGGGTAGACATGTGGCTATGTTGAAATGAGGACTTTAAAATCATCTGATCATCTTTTAAGATTTCAATAATGAAGAGACTATCAAAGTGAAGTTAAAATCTTCCGTATGAAGAATATTTTGGGCCAAGTTTTTTTAATATCAAAACGGATAGTCTAGGATTTACATTTCCTTTTCTATTTTAGTTTCCACTCTTTTTTTAAAAAAAAAGATCGAGTATTTCCATAGTACAAGGCAAATATTTTGTTATAAACAAGAGTCTTTGTTTTCTGCAAGAGATGCGATATCCGCTATGGTTTAATATTCCAATATCAAGACGTTAAACAGACGTTTAAGGAGAGTAAATAAAAAATTCACCACGAGATATTGGTTTTTTGGGCTAATAATGTTGACCCCTTTTACTTGGTTAATGACATGAATTGGACATTTTTTTTCTCTTAAACTTTGTGTTATTGTTGCTATATTCATAAATCAGACCTAGTAGTGCAACATTGCACGGCGTGATAACTTTCATTCTGAAAAATGTTGATAAAAGACTCATGCATTGGAACACTTTCTCCACGGCGACTCAGTAATAGTCTCTAGAAATCAGTCGACGAGTAACGTCTCTGTGGCTTTCATTGAAATGTTCACAACTCAGGTCATAATTTATGCACATACTAAAACGTTAGTTACCCCGTATAGCACAACGACTCGCAGTACTACAGAAAATTACAGCTCATTTGCTTTCTTTCGAATGGTCACCCTTAGTAATTGCATCAATAGATTTACCCTTGCCGTGGCTTCAATTGATGTAAACTGCTCTAGTCCGTAGTTCGAGAAGGCCTAACCTCTTATAAGCTGTTTAAGTTCCTGTTAGGTCTCCTCGCCGCTTTTTTTTTTCTACTTATCCCACATTATTAGTGATTTATTTTCTATTATTGTGTGGCAAATAACATAAGATAAAATAAAATGATAAAAAGGAAAATGAATAGTACTCTTTGGTAGTAATGGTGTCCAACTTTTCTGTTCAATTGTCGCACTTAAGATTTTACTTATGTAATCAGTGAAATTCCCTAGAACCACCTCGAACAGAAAAATGTTCAGTTCCAGCGTACTGCTCTTCAAGAAATTATCCCTCGTAAGAGTTTCATCTACTTCTTAAAAGAAAAAAATCGTCTTGCTTAGTTTTTAACAAACAACCGTACGGACAAATTTTATTCGTGGTTTCAAACACGTGCAGATTTGGAGATTCCACCGAAACACAATAAACGGCGCAATACAAGCCCCACACGGAAATTTGACGCGTTAGGGTTACCAATGGACACGCCTTTTGCGTTCTTCAACCGCCCAGTTCGAAAGCTTCAAGCATCAGTGTGCATAATTCGAAACGTTGTTTTTAAGGTTTTCTAGTCTGTTTGCGTTTTGTCATAAATTAAGTTTCTTGCCTTCGTACTTAAAGGATTAAAACTTGTATTGATCAAGGTTCTTAATTAGATCACGTATTCGTTCAGTTTTTTTCTTCTAGGGATTTCGCTAACCTCGAGGGAGATAGTGACCATCCCTGCTAACCACTTTAAATTCCGAACGTTTTTCTTATCTCATCTGCAGTAAAACTTACGTAATTTTCAAGTTTTTTTAATTTGATTTGCGTCAGTGTAGTTTTGAAGTGGCTCCAAATTAACTCTTTCTTTTCAGTCGTAAATGAATATTCACAATTTTATTCATTTTTGCACCTCGTCGAACCCTGAATCGTAAGCGAGTCCCGAAATCTCTGGATCCGTTTTATCCGTTATGCACATGAACTCTTCGTGAAAAAAATCGTGATACTTGCATTTGTCAGAGTGGCTCTTATGCCGCGGCACTGGAGGTGGATAGTGTCGATTCAAGTGGGTGGCCAGGAAACCGCTTGCGTTCATCGTACATTGGCTCCCTCTTCCTGTCATTTAGAACAGGAAGTGGGTTTCAGTGGCTACAACAACACCCTCGTTGTTTTCGCAAGCGTCATTTCGTCCTGCGCATGCTTTCGCTAGGTAAGGGACTTCAGTGCTAAAAGCATTTTAATTACGGAAAGTTAATTTGGCGTCATGTGAAAGTACTCGTTTTCTATAACGCCACCGGTTTAGTGTGACTGAGTGATTTCCATCTGAGGAGCGGAGGGGTATGTGGATAAAAAAATTCCAAGTGTTCATGGATGCTAAATAGATCCATTCGTCGGTTTTTTTCTTTTCCAGTTACATCAGAAACACTAAGTTGCGTTCCCCCAGAATTTCCTTTATCTGCACGTTTTGAGACAATTGATCTTTAAAATAGTACATCAATATCACATTGGTTCTGTGGTCGCCTCCAACCCGTTGTTTTACGCCATAATTAGTCATTAATCTCCTTGGAAACGTCCTACCCCTTGATTCAGCTCAAATACGCTCCATTAATCGTTACGATGAAATGTTCGTTTTATCGAAACTGGCGAGATTTGCGATATCAAATATCGCTATATCGGAACTGGCGAGTTGTGTCAAATGTCTTTGCTCCTTACATGAATAGAAGAATCCAAATAGATTGTTTAAAGGTACCGGGGCACGGAAATAGAAGGAAGTTGATAAGACAGCACGCGGATGTCTTCTACAAACCACACATCCGTTTAGCTAACATTAATTAAAGAAATTGAATGTATTTTAGTCGAAGATAAACGTAAGTGTACGGATGTGTTGTGTCTGCCCCACTGCCTTATGACTCTTTTACTCCCGCTATTGAATATCAAGATATTTTAATGTCTTTATCGGAGTTTTTAGCACTAAAAACTATTGCATCTCCGATAATAATCCTGGGTGTGACCGGCTGTGATGTAGACGAAACTTATGGCAGGAGCAGTGTCAAGAAATTTATCAAAACTCAAACATTGTGAACTGCCGCTAAATAAAGTGAAACAGAAATTCTACCCCTCAAAGCATTAGAATAACACAGAAATAACAGAAAATATAAAAAAAGCACGGATGGGCAAACTTTGAAGAAGATTAAAACGGATTGCATTCATGGTTTTTTGAAAACTTGTTAGCCTAGCAATTTTTTAAAGTTCATGTTTTGTTGTTCAAAACGTTTGATTTCATGCTTGGGAGACACATTTGTTTGAGGCGAAGCTGTGAGTTTTTTTATTTACAAGTAGTTTCTTCACCAACGTTGAGTTCCACACAGAATGAGGACGCGTAATTTGCCATATTGAAAAACTGAATTTGACGGCCGGCCGTGATACTGCAGCCCCCTCCTTTAAACAACACTATCGGTTGCAGCTCTTTGCTTTTTGGTATTTTATGATACCTAATTTGGAGTTATTTCTTCAGCGTGGGTGCCGTCCTTCAGTTGGCAGTGGGCTGATCAGTATGTGTGTATCATCATTATATGATGCGAGCGGCACTCCTTTAATAGTTTACCTCAACTAGCTTTCAGCCCTTGATAACCATGTTGGTTCCGCCGCACCTGTTTCTTAAACTGTTATGCTTGAGGGAATTTTTAAATTTCGATATATAACTTTAGACCTGATGCTGATGCTTTAGGGTCTCTACACGTACCGTCGCATGTAACTCTCATCGCCCGAAACAAAGATGCATTCTCCTCAATGTCTATGCAGATTATAGTAATATGACTTTTTGGCGTCTGAATGTTTTGTCTTATCCTCTTACCTCTCACTCTTAATAGGGGCAATTAAAAAAATTCTTTTACACAACCTTATATGTGGCCAAATATATGGCACTAGGCAAAAGTTCTGCCAAAGAGGATTTCGTTCATAGATTTTAAAGTTGGATGACTGAAGAACAATCTTGCTATAACATGGTCTGGGGGGATACTCCTGGGGATTCTTGGTAGGGGTTTCCCGCCCGGTTTTCCAAACCCTGACCCTATTTCAAACCAAAAAGTGTCTTTTTCACACCCGTTTTCAGACCTGGCCTCTAAGAAATTATCATCATCATTACTTAGATCAGAACGCCTACAAAAAGATTCGTTTTAAATGCATTTCGAATTCGCGTATTTCTTTTTCTTTCTTATTCAGTTGGAATTGAAACGACAATTAGGTTCATACATTCCCGTCGTAATTTCCTCGAAAATCATATCCGATTCCAGACAAAAATGGCCAAAATGACGCAAAAACCCTACCCTTTGGGGCACCACATACCCAAATGGCTTATGTACGGGAGAACCCCCCCCCCCCCCCCATCCCCCGGGAACATGGTCTTGGAGTGAATGGGTTAAAAGAGCCAAAACAATTTCTGCATGTCTCTTGTAGGTTCAAAATCGGTACCTCATTTCCTAGAGCGTAATTTTCAAGGACCTACGTTGTTCTTGAGGGAATAGTATTCTGTTCGTCGGCCGGCGTCTTTTATAAATATTCAAAACTTGAAGGTTACGTTCTGTAAGTGTTATGACATGCAGGATTTTGCTCATAAACAAATAAGCGTGCTCCAAACGCTAGGTACGCGTTTGGCGACCGCACGCTCGCCCTGTCCCACCTACATACTCTTTGCGGGCGTGCACGAGTTTTTTTTACGTCATGGCGGTTCCAAAATGCAGCCCTTTTTTCCGGGGTGCGGTCCTCGAAACTGATCAATTTGGATTGCTACGCGTCTTTAAATAACTTTGTTTAATAAGGGAGTATCTTTCGTTTGCCGCCTCAGCAAAGGTTTTAGGCCCGATTTGTTTCCTTTCCGGAGGAAGGCGGATATTGTTCAATAGTTGCCGCATGCGACCACTTCATTTACATATATCATTTTGCAACATCTATAACAGACATATTCGCAAGCTCCTAACTAAAAACTAAAGTACTACTACTAGGAAACATAAAAATAAAAATAGAGTAAATCGAAAGGGGTAAACATCACACTGAAAAAATGTAGTCAGAGATGGTGGCTTTAAATTTTGGAGTTGAATCCATTGTTAAATAATCAGGTCATTTTACGAGATTGTTTGCGCAAAGAGAGCCAATGGTATGACGACTTGCGGGATTACAACACATGAAGGAGGCCGAAACTGCTATGACTGATAAACCTTCATGGTCTAAGATGCTAAAAAAATAACAAAGGGAAATTCGCATACGTTCTGTCTCTGGCGCTGAAGATGGGTTATTGATTTTGGTTAAAAATGGAGAAATTTCACTGGTTAGGTCAAAAAATGGGGGAACTGGCATGTCGACCCCGTGGATGCAGGTTTCTTGACCGCGAACAGTTTCTTACGTTTCTTTAAATTTTGGTAGCGAGAAAACTCGCGAGAGAGGAATGGGTGTGTAAGACGTGAACCGCCAGAGACGACGGTTACCGGGTACTTCGTCTAAGGAGACTGAGCCGAATGGCACGTAAATTACACCCTGTCCACTTTTAAGAATGAATAATAAATAATGATTTCATTAGTGATTAAAATTCCAAGAAGTTGTTCTCCGTCTCCCGTTGTAGATCGAATGGTAATTTAGAAAAGTTGATGTTTGAGGAGATGGGAATATCGGAGTACCGGTGAAAAACCTGGCGGAGCAAGGGAGGGAACCAATCCACGAGTGGCGTTTCTTTTGGGATTCGAATCCTAGTCACATTAGCCTTCGAGCATGCTCTACATTTGGGGAAATCTCGAGCAATTCTGTCAGTGCCGCCACTTTGGCTGCACTGCCACTTGCAGCCGAACAGGTCCCCAGATGGTCAGAGTAAGCAAACATTCGTATTTCCGCGATTGATGGCTGTTTTATTTTGTATAGACTTAATATACACTTTCTGAAGACTTCTTGTTGAGTCGTCAGGAATGATCTAGGAATTTTTACAAATATAATGTGCTAAATAAAGTTGGTGTTCAGTTCTTTGAAAAAATGTCCTTGTCATAATCCTTGTCTTCTGTTCTTTATTGTTATTCACCATTTCAGCCTGCACTCAAAACAAACTCTACTGAAACAGGCATTGATTTTGCTTTGAAACAGGAAACAGTCTGTAACAAAGAAACGCGCTAAACAGAGTAATAAATCAAATTAACTGTTTGCGTTTATGTTTTACATGATTTGCTTCTACAAACGATGTTTAGAAAACCCTGAATTCGAAATTTAACAGTATAACAACATAATGACCAGGACTTTTTTTGGGACTGATCTCGCTTTTATGATTTCTTTTGTTTTATACAGAGTTAGTTGATACACCTTGCACAGCAAAATAAATATTACCAAGGTGATTTACAGCTCCGAATGTACTTTGGGAATAGTTAAGCATAACAATGTTTGACTTGAAATTTTTACAGTATTTAAGCTGAATCCATTTTGAACATGATTGGCGCAACAATTCGTTTGTTCAAAAACTGCGATTTGATGAATACATCTTTTTGTATCTGCCTCTTGGTAACGTCAGTCTTTTACAGTAAACAAAACACCAACAAGACAACTGTACATATCAAGAGAACTGAAGACTTAATACAGCGATACAAACCCCGATAGCTGCCTGTTACCCAAACATCTCTCGCAGGCGAAATCCTAAAGTGTGGTAGCCTGCGGAAACATCCGTTTCTCCACGCTCTTCGCCGCTAGGGACGTTTCGCGCGACACGTCCCCAGCGGCGAAGAGCGAAAAGAAACGGATGTTTTCGCAGGCTAGAACTGTGGCCATTCACTCGCCACTTAGAAAAGAGAAGGAAACTGTACTCTCGCAAAGACCCAGTAATGATCCCAGAAACAATTACGGGACGCACCTCGGCTCGAGTTCCCGCTTCTCGTTTCTTAAGTGGCGAACGAATACTGAAGTCGTACCCCACGAAATCTAGAGCTCGCCACGCCCCTCCAAGAAAACGCCTGCGCTGTAGAAAAACAGTTGGTGTGGCAAACTAAGTTTGCAATTCTAAATGAAGTCAGTGGCCACCGAATTCCCGCATGAGATTTGTACGTTACACTGTAAATTTTTTGTTTGTTTGTCGGTCAACGATCCATGGCGTCCCAAATCATCTAAGCTGCTATACTCGGACAATCTGAAATCCTATTAGAGTAATCTTGCTTATTATCTGCCGTTAATGGATGTTATCGCCAAAAATATCACTTATTATCCGTTTGGTTTAAGGTTCCAAGGTTTCTTAGTCCGTTACGAGCTTAACCGGATAATCTGTAGGCTACAGTTCTAAGTTATAGGCAAACTGGCAAAATAACCTTTCAATGAGAACTTTGAATGTCCAATTAAAACTGTTTGATATTTTTTTGTTTGTATATTTGCGTGTTTTGTTTGCTTTTAGTTGTGATTTTCTTCCGCTTTCTTTTCTCAGCATGACAATACAGGGAAGTTATGGTTGTAATTTGGAGAAGTTATTTTAAGGCTTTTAGGTTTAATATAATCCCTTGTGGGCGGGTGTTTGAACTCCAAATTTAACCCTTAATCATAGGTCAAAACAAACCATTCCTAAAATGGAAAATTTTGCCCCAGAGGATCTAAGATAGATCTGATACAAACAAAGAGAAATTTACTGCGAATAAAGAAATCTTAACACTCGCTATGGACTGCGATGTAATAACCGGCTCGCGACAAGCTTGTGGCTAAATACACCTCAGAGTTGAAAAAAAGATTATTACTATCAGCTAAACTTTTGGCGAGCATATTCGCCTTCCTTATTTGATTATTTTCGTTTCATTCCTGCATGGTTTATTTGTAAGAAGTTCAGATTATCCCCTGCGAGGTTAAAAGTCGAGCCAATGATCCGCAACTACTGGCCACAAACAGTCTGCAATTGAATGAAAATAAGAACATGTTCTATCTCTAGATTACCTATGCTTTAAGCCTTAATTTTCTAATTTGGTAGCTTGCTCCTTTAGGCTGAAAGAAATGAAAAATACTATTTTTGATGATGGATTTTAATGATTTGTATGTTGTACCATTTTCTTAAATTATTGTAGTTAGGTAAGTATTTCTTAATAATTGATGGTCTAGCCGCATGTCTTGACTGTCTTACATTCCATGGAGATCGAGTACGACTACAACTTTCAAACGTCATTGCGATTGTCCCAACTTGTTTAATAAGACAAATGTAGGTGAATTTTCCTGAAACTGAAATCATGAAGCTGGAAGCGCACTCAAGTTAAGAAAAAAAAACAACGTCGTGGTGTCATTTGCGTCCCACAAAACATCCAGTCAGGAAATTTTACGTCTTAGCCGGCCGTGTTTACCGGACACTGCGTTAATGGGTGCCCAAATACGGTACTCGCTGGGCGGGGCACTAATGTGAACACACCCTAGCCTTTCCAAGCCTCTGTCTCAAAGCGAGGCAAAGTAAGTTTTTATTGTCATGCAATAAAACTCGTTTAAGAAATGTTTTGCAATTAGCCTCGAAAGTGAGGGTTTCTGGAACTCGGAAATAGCCTATTGGGGATTAGTAAAATCCAATTAGTGGTTTATTATCAATGCTGCGTTCTGATTGGTTAAGCTACCACTAGGCTATATCAGAAACTCATTATGGGTTTCTGGCTATATGTTATAGCCGCCCACTAGTAGCGAAATGCGCCTGCTTTTTGGTGGCAAAAAAGGCTTAAAGTCTAGATTTAACGAGCTGAAGTCGTTTTGTCTCGGTATTCTTGACCAACTGGTTGGATTTTACTAAAACAATTATTCCTTTCGCCCTCATGGCCTCTGAATCAATAGCCCATATAGGCTATTGACTGAGAGTCCATTCGGGCTCCAGGAATAAATTGTTGAACAGTGCCGGTGTCTGAGTACAGGCTAGGGCCTCGACCTTATACTCGGGCGCTAAACCCTATGAGCACTCGTTTTCCTATTGGTGTTAGCTCCTGCTTTGCATACCCGTAACTCCCTAGGACACTCACGTGTCAAAATGGCGTCTGACAGTGACTTACATCAAGTGAAAAAAACTGGGCCTTTAATGGTTGTGCAGTAACAACAGAAGTGAGTCCCAAAAAGCGTTGCGCATGCGGAGTTGCTGTTTTCCTTACTAAACTTTATCCTTTTTGATGTTCTCGTTGTCGTCTAGCCCACGGACTTTTAAGCTCTTTAAGTTCAGTAAGGGAATAACATGATGAGAAGTCCTTTTAACCTTTCTTTAAAGCAATATCCTCGCGAGATAGCCCCTTTTATCTCCAGTGACTAATTAACTTAGTTCATACGGATCCAACGAAGATCCACTGGAAGATTACCTTGAGTGCAAACCATGTTCGAACACAACCGATGAATAAGGACTGTAGGGACGACTTCAACAGAAAGAGTCGCAATCTCCGGGAAGTAATCCACAACAAAATACTGAAGTAGATAAGCTAAATGGTACTGAGCTTGATGAAATTTTAAAATAAATACTAGTCTCTAACAATTTATTGGTAGTACAGACAATAAAAACAAGACTATGTTTTATACAGACTTTATTTAATTACCAAACTATATTTTCTATTTCTGTATCATAATAAATAAATGACAGACTGAACGTAGCCAATTAATTTTAAAATTAACTTCAAAATTCTTTTGATTTACATCTGGCACTCCACCTGTAATAATATTATTACTGAAATTCCATTTAATATTTTCATTTCTTCATTACCCTGTAATATGATTTTTAAGAAAAATAAGAACTTCCTCTTGAAGTACAAATTGTTTGTTAAATAGAACTATCTCGAAGCCAGTCTTGTCAACATTTAACTTTTTCTTCTGACAAACCACGTATAAATTCCAATACATGGCTGCTGGGCCAATAAAAAGTTTAGATTTGCATTGTGATAAATACCGCGACCAAACATTCCCGCCGGTATTATTTTATTTTATGCTAGTATGACATAGGAACAACATCAGGTTGGGATTCCTCTAGGGAAACTCTAACTCGAAAATATACTTCTACGCCTCTGAAGTAGATGCCTGTGGATAAGTTACTAACTATTCCGGTTATTATGTAAAAGATGTCCACCGGTAAACGTAGCTGCTCCAGCCTCCTCCGTCTTCACTTTCTTCTTTTTCAGCTCCTGAAAGAAAACCCGGGTATTTTCAGAGTGTTACAGGGCTGCCATTAAGGACCGTGACCCGGAGATTTCCTCCAGCTACTATGAATCGGAACCCCAGAAACTTTCATAGGAAAATAGAAGACAAAGAAATCATTAGCTGTTTGATTTCTCCACCTACTTGTTTCATTCACCAAGCAACTTAAACCTGGCAATGGCTCCGGCAGTAACTGATCTAAGGGAAGAACTGTAAACAAATCTCGTCCTTGAAAATTGTGTCAAAACAGCGATCATCAAAGCCTTTGAACAGGGCGAAGTGAAATTCGAACAAAAAATGTTACCCGATCCACTCTAGACTCTCTTGGCTTCGGCTGTTTTGGCCGATTCCATGCGCGAAGGCCTAGGGATACGACGTTCGTCTCATAAATGACACCGTCTTTGAACAACTGGCCCCAATCGCACACGCATCAAAACTTAGCCTGCGAGCAAGCTCTCCGGAATGGAAAGCTTGCTCGCGGGTTAATTAAAACTTTTAAAACATTTAGAGCCATTATTTCAACCTCAAGTAAAGCGTAAGAAGGTCTGTTTGTTTATCTTTACAGTCAGTTTGACTGAGTATGCGCCAATTGCTTTTCCTTTTTTGGCTTTGAAACGTTTTGTAACAGCCAAGAAATTTAAGAGTCCGCTTTACCGGGACAGTCGTGCACTTACAGACCCGGCCTTGCAGTGCTTGTGTTCATTTTCACGAAGCACCACTTTACGTCAAAGTATTTTTCACCACAACCAATCACACAAATAGCTCTCAGTATAGTCTACCTTGACATAGCGTACCCAAGTCTGCTTTTCAACTTACGAATCCCACTGGCATTAAACGCAGATATTATCAACACGCTGGAGTTTTCAACGCTTGTATTGACTTGCGTTTGACTGGAACGCAAAAAAAAAAATGTGGCCAGCTCGAAAGCCTTTCCTTGAC
The DNA here is from genome assembly GCF_958299795.1 of Porites lutea. NCBI lineage: Eukaryota > Metazoa > Cnidaria > Anthozoa > Scleractinia > Poritidae > Porites > Porites lutea. The sequence continues at coordinate 1,309,646 of NC_133210.1, forward strand.
CAAGATCTACTTGCCTCGCGCCATTTGTATAACCAGGTCCTTTTCATCCTGACTTAGCTTCAACATGGTGGTGAGGACTGGAACCAAGTGTTCCCTTTCGTTCGGGCGACACTTCAGGAATTGTAATATGACGTTCTTAAGGTATTCCAGGTTTGCCTGCTCCTTCTCTCGTTCTTGGTTTCTTTCCAGTCTGAAAAAAATATATATATGACTCAAGATTTAGCTTTTAAGAGCCCTGATTGCTCTTAAATTGTGCAAACAAGGTGGATTATAGGGCAAATGAAGGAAGAGAAAATGAAGTTAACAATTTCCCAGTAAATGTATAATCATATGTCCATGAATGGCACTGCCCTAGTGATATGGTTGTGCGCATGCGTCAGGTACTGACCATACCGCGAAGTTTGAACCGCAAAGTTGGTAGTGTGTGCTTCAGTCCAGAAATTGGTCTTAACCACATAGTGCGGCGTGAACCGCCAGAAACGATGGTTACCGGGTACTTCGTCTAAGGAGACTGAGCCGAATGGCACGTAAATTACACCCTGTCCACTTTTAAGAATGAATAATAAATAATGATTTCATTCGTGATTAAAATTCCACGAAGTTGTTCTCCGTCTCCCGTTGTAGATCGAATGGTAATTTAGAAAAGTTGATGTTTGAGGAGATGGGAATATCGGAGTACCGGTGAAAAACCTGGCGGAGCAAGGGAGGGAACCAATCCACGAGTGGCGTTTCTTTTGGGATTCGAATCCTAGTCACATTAGCCTTCGAGCATGCTCTACATCTGGGGAAATCTCGAGCAATTCTGTCAGTGCCGCCACTTTGGCTGCACTGCCACTTGCAGCCGAACAGGTCCCCAGATGGTCAGAGTAAGCAAACATTCGTATTTCCGCGATTGATGGCTGTTTTATTTTGTATAGACTTAATATACACTTTCTGAAGACTTCTTGTTGAGTCGTCAGGAATGATCTAGGAATTTTTACAAATATAATGTCCTAAATAAAGTTGGTGTTCAGTTCTTTGAAAAAATATCCTTGTCATAATCCTTGTCTTCTGTTCTTTATTGTTATTCACCATTTCAGCCTGCACTCAAAACAAACTCTACTGAAACAGGCATTGATTTTGCTTTGAAACAGGAAACAGTCTGTAACAAAGAAACACGCCAAACAGAGTAATAAATCAAATTAACTGTTTGCGTTTATGTTTTACATGATTTGCTTCTACAAACGATGTTTAGAAAACCCTGAATTCGAAATTTAACAGTATAACAACATAATGACCAGGACTTTTTTTGGGACTGATCTCGCTTTTATGATTTCTTTTGTTTTATACAGAGTTAGTTGATACACCTTGCACAGCAAAATAAATATTACCAAGGTGATTTACAGCTCCGAATGTACTTTGGGAATAGTTAAGCGTAACAATGTTTGACTTGAAATTTTTACAGTATTTAAGCTGAATCCATTTTGAACATGATTGGCGCAACAATTCGTTTGTTCAAAAACTGCGATTTGATGAATACATCTTTTTGTATCTGCCTCTTGGTAACGTCAGTCTTTTACAGTAAACAAAACACCAACAAGACAACTGTACATATATATCAAGAGAACTGAAGACTTAATACAGCGATACAAACCCCGATAGCTGCCTGTTACCCAAACATCTCTCTCAGGCTAGAACTGTGGCCATTCACTCGCCACTTAGAAAAGAGAAGGAAACTGTACTCTCGCAAAGACCCAGTAATGATCCCACAAACAATTACGGGACGCACCTCGGCTCGAGTTCCCGCTTCTCGTTTCTAAAGTGGCGAACGAATACTGAAGTCGTACCCCACGAAATCTAGAGCTCGCCACGCCCCTCCAAGAAAACGCCTGCGCTATAGAAAAACAGTTGGTGTGGCAAACTAAGTTTGCAATTCTAAATTAAGGCAGTGGCCACCGAATTCCCGCATGAGATTTGTACGTTACACTGTAAATTTTTTGTTTGTTTGTCGGTCAACGATCCATGGCGTCCCAAATCGTCTAAGCTGCTATACTCGGACAATCTGAAATCCTATTAGAGTAATCTCGCTTATTATCTGCCGTTAATGGGTGTTATCGCCAAAAATATCACTTATTATCCGTTTCGTTTAAGGTTCCAAGGTTTCTTAGTCCGTTACGAGCTTAACCGGATAATCTGTAGGCTACAGTTCTAAGTTATAGGCAAACTGGCAAAATAACCTTTCAATGAGAACTTTGAATGTCCAATTAAAACTGTTTAATATTTTTTTGTTTGTATATTTGCGTGTTTTGTTTGCTTTTTGTTGTGATTTTCTTCCGCTTTCTTTTCTCAGCATGACAAATACAGGGAAGTTATGGTTGTAATTTGGAGAAGTTATTTTAAGGCTTTTAGGTTTAATATAATCCCTTGTGGGCGGGTGTTTGAACTCCAAATTTAACCCTTAATCATAGGTCAAAACAAACCATTCCTAAAATGGAAAATTTTGCCCCAGAGGATCTAAGATAGATCTGATACAAACAAAGAGAAATTTACTGCGAATAAAGAAATCTTAACACTCGCTATGGACTGCGATGTAATAACCGGCTCGCGACAAGCTTGTGGCTAAATACACCTCAGACTTGAAAAAAAGATTATTACTATCAGCTAAACTTTTGGCAAGCATATTCGCCTTCCTTATTTGATTATTTTCGTTTCATTCCTGCATGGTTTATTTGTAAGAAGTTCAGATTATCCCCTGCGAGGTTAAAAGTCGAGGCAATGATCCGCAACTACTGGCCATTTTAAAAACGGTCTGCAATTGAATGAAAATAAGAACATGCTCTGTCTCTAGATTACCTATGCTTTAAGCCTTAATTTTCTTATTTGGTAGCTTGCTCCTTTAGGCTGAAAGAAATGAAAAATACTATTTTTGATGATGGAATTTAATGGTTTGTATGTTGTACCTTTTTCTTAAGTTATTGTAGTTAGGTAAGTATTGCTTACTAATTGACGGTCTAGCCGCGTGTCTTGACGGTCTTACATTCCATGGAGATCGAGTACGACTACAACTTTCAAACGTCATTGCGATTGTCCCAACTTGTTTAATAAGACAAATGTGGGTGAATTTTCCTGAAACTGAAATCATGAAGCTGGGAGCGCACCCAGGTTAAGAAAAAAATAACGTCGTGGTGTCATTTGCGTCCCATAAAACGTCCAGTCAGGAAATTTTACGTCTTAGCCGACCGTGTTTACCCGACACTGCTCTAATGGGTTCCCAAAAACGGTGCTCGCTTGGCGGGGCACTAATGTGAACACACCCTAGCCTTTCCAAGCCTCTGTCTCAAAGCGAGGCAAAGTGAGTTTTTATTGTCATGCAATAAAACTCGTTTAAGAAATGTTTTGCAATTAGCCTCGAAAGTGAGGGTTTCTGGAACTCGGAAATAGTCTATTGGGGATTAGTAAAATCCAACTAGTGGTTTATTATCAATGCTGCGTCCTGATTGGTTCAGCTACCACTAGGCTATACCAGAAATTCATTATGGGTTTCTGGCTATATGTTATAGCCGCCCATTAGTAGCGAAATGCGCCTGCTTTTTGGTGGCAAAAAAAGCTTAAAGTCTAGATTTAACGAGCTAAAGTCGTTTTGTCTCGGTATTCTTGACCAACTGGTTGGATTTTACTAAAACAATTATTCCTTTCGCCCTCATGGCCTCTGAATCAATAGCCCATATAGGCTATTGACTGAGAGTCCATTCGGGCTCCAGGAATAAATTGTTGAACGGTGCCGGTGTCTGAGTACAGGCTAGGGCCTCGACCTTATACTCGGGCGCTAAACCCTATGAGCACTCCTTTTCCTATTGGTGTTAGCTCCTGCTTTGCATACCCGTAACTCCCTAGGACACTCACGTGTCAAAATGGCGTCTGACAGTGACTTACATCAAGTGAAAAAAACTGAGCCTTTAATGGTTGTGCAGTAACGACAGAAGTGAGTCCTAAAAAGCGTTGCGCATGCGGAGTTGCTGTTTTCCTTACTAAACTTTATCCTTTTTGATGTTCTCGTTGTCGTCTAGCCCACGGACTTTTAAGCTCTTTAAGTTCAATAAGGGAATAACATGATGAGAAGTCCTTTAAACCTTTCTTTAAAGCAATATCCTCGCGAGATAGCCCCTTTTATCTCCAGTGACTAATTAACTTAGTTCATACGGATCCAACGAAGATCCACTGGAAGATTACCTTGAGTGCAAACCATGTTCGAACACAACCGATGAATAAGGACTGTAGGGACGACTTCAACAGAAAGAGTCGCAATCTCCGGGAAGTAATCCACAACAAAATACTGAAGTAGATAAGCTAATGGTACTGAGCTTGATGAAATTTTAAAATAAATACTAGTCTCTAACAATTTATTGGTAGTACAGACAATAAAAACAAAACTATGTTTTATACAGACTTTATTTAATTACCAAACTATATTTTCTATTTCTGTATCATAATAAATAAATGACAGACTGAACGTAGCCAATTAATTTTAAAATTAACTTCAAAATTCTTTTGATTCACATCTGGCACGCCACCTGTAATAATATTATTACTGAAATTCCATTTAATATTTTCGTTTCTTCATTACCCTGTAATATGATTTTTAAGAAAAATAAGAACTTCCTCTTGAAGTACAAATTGTTTGTTAAATAGAACTATCTCGAAGCCAGTCTTGTCAACATTTAACTTTTTCTTCTGACAAACCACGTATAAATTCCAATACATGGCTGCTGGGCCAATAAAAAGTTTAGATTTGCATTGTGATAAATACCGCGACCAAACATTCCCGCCGGTATTATTTTATTTTATGCTAGTATGACATAGGAACAACATCAGGTTGGGATTCCTCTAGGGAAACTCTAACTCGAAAATATACTTCTACGCCTCTGAAGTAGATGCCTGTGGATAAGTTACTAACTATTCCGGTTATTATGTAAAAGATGTCCACCGGTAAACGTAGCTGCTCCAGCCTCCTCCGTCTTCACTTTCTTCTTTTTCAGCTCCTGAAAGAAAACCCGGGTATTTTCAGAGTGTTACAGGGCTGCCATTAAGGACCGTGACCCGGAGATTTCCTCCAGCTACTATGAATCGGAACCCCAGAAACTTTCATAGGAAAATAGAAGACAAAGAAATCATTAGCTGTTTGATTTCTCCACCTACTTGTTTCATTCACCAAGCAACTTAAACCTGGCAATGGCTCCGGCAGTAACTGATCTAAGGGAAGAACTGTAAACAAATCTCGTCCTTGAAAATTGTGTCAAAACAGCGATCATCAAAGCCTTTGAACAGGGCGAAGTGAAATTCGAACAAAAAATGTTACCCGATCCACTCTAGACTCTCTTGGCTTCGGCTGTTTTGGCCGATTCCATGCGCGAAGGCCTAGGGATACGACGTTCGTCTCATAAATGACACCGTCTTTGAACAACTGGCCCCAATCGCACACGCATCAAAACTTAGCCTGCGAGCAAGCTCTCCGGAATGGAAAGCTTGCTCGCAGGTTAATTAAAACTTTTAAAACATTTAGAGCCATTATTTCAACCTCAAGTAAAGCGTAAGAAGGTCTGTTTGTTTATCTTTACAGTCAGTTTGACTGAGTATGCGCCGATTGCTTTTTCTTTTTTGGCTTTGAAACGTTTTGTAACAGCCAAGAAATTTAAGAGTCCGCTTTACCGGGACAGTCGTGCACTTACAGACCCGGCCTTGCAGTGCTTGTGTTCATTTTCACGAAGCACCACTTTACGTCAAAGTATTTTTCACCACAACCAATCACACAAATAGCTCTCAGTATAGTCTACCTTGACATAGCGTACCCAAGTCTGCTTTTCAACTTACGAATCCCACTGGCATTAGACGCAGATATTATCAACACGCTGGAGTTTTCAACGCTTGTATTGACTTGCGTTTGACTGGAACGCAAAAAAAAAATGTGGCCAGCTCGAAAGCCTTTCCTTGACTAAGATCTACTTGCCTCGCGCCATTTGTATAACCAGGTCCTTTTCATCCTGACTTAGCTTCAACATGGTGGTGAGGACTGGAACCAAGTGTTCCCTTTCGTTCGGGCGACACTTCAGGAATTGTAATATGACGTTCTTAAGGTATTCCAGGTTTGCCTGCTCCTTCTCCCGTTCTTGGTTTCTTTCCAGTCTGAAAAAAATATATATATGACTCAAGATTTAGCTTTTAAGAGCCCTGATTGCTATTAAATTGTGCAAACAAGGTGGATTATAGGGCAAATGAAGGAAGAGAAAATGAAGTTAACAATTTCCCAGTAAATGTATAATCACATGTCCATGAATGGCACTGCCCTAGTGATATGGTTGTGCGCATGCGTCAGGTACTGACCATACCGCGAAGTTTGAACCGCGAAGTTGGTAGTGTGTGCTTCAGTCCAGAAATTGGTCTTAACCACATAGTGCGACTGGTCGCAGGATTAACTCCCAACGTTCATAACCCTAAAATTATAGAAGCAAGGCAAGGCCCTTACCCGGAATGAGGGACGTAGGTTGTTTTTTAATGCGTATATTCAGTGAGGTGTAAATACTCGCACGGTCACAATGTTACACGCACGCACTCAAATAGAATTCGAATTACCAGGTATAGCAATTAACTCGCCATTTGTTGTCATAAGCAATATGCATCGTTTGTTCTTGATATTTATGCACTCACCTTCTGATCTCGTCCTTAAGAACTTTTGCCTGTTCGGTCAACCTCATAGAGTTCGCTTCACTTTCGCGCAGCAACTGACGAAGAGGAAAAGAAAGCAAATAAGTCACAGTTACAGACTTCTTGGGCAAAAGGGAATACTGTAAATAATCTAAACGGCGCCCTGCCAAATAAATACCCTTTGTCTGATAAACGCCCCCCCTCCCCACCCCTACGCTTTTTAAGTTTGCGTTGGACGTCCCACACTAATAAACGCCCCTTGTCTAATGAAAACTGTTTCAAAGTTCTAAGAAAATACGAAAGAGGGCAAGGTCATTCAATTTATCCAGTTTCTTACTAGATTAATAAGGGTTTACGCAGCGAATCTTGCTCAATGTCAAGTACAAAGTAAGGATACTGACATCGAAGTCGAGCTTTATATAGTCTATTAATAAAACGATATGGGTCTCTAAACGGCATAGACGCAACAATGGATAGGCTGGATACTCTGCTATTTATAAACTGTGGAGATATTTTCTCCAAAGCTATGTTAGTTTTATGGAGTTTTATTACAGTTATGAGAATAAACGTCTGATCTATATTTAACGCCCCCGCTTGGGTTCCTAAAATTAAAAAAAGGCCCCGGGCGTCTGTTAGATCCTTTACAGTAAACCTTACCTCTGTCAAATGCTCGATTTTCTTGTTTGCTGTTGCTATGTTTGAAAGCAAAAGGTTTTCGTCCAAAGGAGGGCCTCGTAATGCTGAAAAGAAACGTTGAAGGGAATGTTAAACGAAGCGTATTGGGCGGAAAAGAGATGAAAATATGACTTGAAACGACACCAGATTTCAACAACAAATACAGCTTAAAAACAGATACCTTCATCGCTTCCTGGAGAAAATGGAGCTTTAGGTGACGTCGGAGAAAGAATCTTCTCAAGAGTGGAGGCAATTGATGGTGTTACTGGTGTGGTTGGAGCAGAACCCAGCTGTTGAGGATGAGGAAAGTACTGCTCAAATGTTTTACTTGAAAGGTCGCATTTTAGTATTTTATGCAGCCATTCAAAAGTTACAAACAACTTTTACAGCCTAGAGGGGCATAGGAAAGCACAGCTGCCTCGTAGCCAGTTTTTTTTTAACTTAACAAAGTAACTAAGCTTTTAATACTCAATAGTAAACACTTACAACAGGTGCGGCGTCCGTTACTGCTAATTCACTCTGGTCCATTCCCTACAGCATACAAATAACAAAGAGAACACTTTACACCTCTAAAGCAATACAAGCATGACATTCATATAGCGTGAAAATCGTTTCTTCCTATTATATTTGTAAACGGGGTGTACCAAGCAAAGTGTGGTTGCAGATAATACAAGAATAAACAAGTAAGCAAATAAATAGATAAATACATGTAACATTTTTTTTTGGTCATACACTGAGTGGCTCTACGTCTACCATACCATTTCTGATCGCACTGGGTTTTCGACGACGATGATTTTTCGGTTAACGGGGAAAAACGGACTACCCTGGGATGAAACAAGGACGAGAAAAAATAACAAACTCAACTCAAATATGGCGACGCCTCCGGGATTAGAATCGACAATGGTGTGAAGCAAGTGCTCTCGCACTAAGCCACGTTACATTACTGCAAGCACGCTGTAGCTTCAATACAACCACAATATCCGGAGGACACCATGGTTTACTAACCTCGGCAGGTCTCCTTTCCTCGGTTCCCCTTGGCAGCGTGAGATCTGGTGGCGAGCGTGACCTGACGAGTCTCGACTGTTGAGGTTGCTGCTGTTTTTCCTGTTGTAACCGAGTCAAGTTGTTCTCAGTTTCTGTCAGTTTCTGCTGCATTCTCTCCAGTTGAGCGCGATGTTCTTCTTGGATCACTTCCAGTTTTTCCTATAGAGGAAAAAAAAGGTTGTTCGCGCATTGTATGAGGCTGATGAAGCAAACCAAGCAACGTCAAATGAGAACGCGAAAGCACGCGGAAAGGACTGAACGCGACTTCCGTTGGTTTATTTCGCGCTCTGTTATAGGTCGAGCCGATGTTTAAATCTGCGCGCGCCGTATTGTCCTCGCATTGACGTTGCTAAATCTGCAGATGAATAGAGCAAAATAATCTGTGAAAGCTTAATTCTGGAGTCAAACAAACGTGATCGAACCGTTTGACAAACCTTTATACAAATGGAACAGTCAGGCTTACATGACGCACTACCTTAACCTGCACTTTAAAGAGTAATACATTCACTTAGTCAGAGCAAAAGGCGGAGCTCCAGTTAATAACATAACCAAATTTTCTCAGCTATGGTGCTCCGTTCGCACTCGCGCGCTTCGTAGAGCTCCGCCATTATGATATTTTTGGAAATGGATCGGTATACCTTGAATGTAGCGGCTACAGATTCATTCTGAAGAGTCATATGTCTGATGGCTGCAAGATGCTCCTCGTTAGTTGTGGTTCGTTCAGACTTCAGCCGTTCAAACCTGGAAAAATAAATGCAGTAAGTGAGAGGTGGAAGAGAGAGGGTGCAGGAACAACAAATACATTAACTGAGAGGATGGAAAGAGAGCTGTTAGGAGCAACAAATATCATACGTGAGGTGTGGAAGGGAGTGGAGAGGAGGAGTGGTTAAGAAAAAAATACGGCAAGGAAAAGCAGACGTGATAGAGACTGTATATTTTTTCTCGCTCATTGGTTAAGAGGTATGTTTAAGATTACAGACTGAAAACAAATGATGGCGCAATGATGGCCAATGTTTTCTCCTTCTCTCGCGAACAAATTTCCCGAGAAGCTTCCCCGAATTAAGACATTTAAATATACCTCTATTAGATAGACACTTCCGATCGGTAAAATGGACTGATCTAGACTTGGTCCCCGCCTTTCATTTACTCCCTTTTTTTGACTCTCTGTAAGACGGACACTCAGTGCAAGTCCCAGAGGTGTCCCGTATTTCAGTATTATTGTAACAAACAAATCGACCACAATCCTCCACACTTTGCTTTGAAAAGCCCTAAGAGTGATCAGCGTCAAATTTCTTCATGTAATATCACTGCTTTATAAAACAGAGCGGTCATGAGAATTAAGGACATGATCACACAAGATGAATCTAATTGATAATTCAACAAATTCTCCCCACTACTTCTATTGAAAACGCATAGGAATAACAAATGAGAATTTGAATTTTGATGTTACGGTAAAAAGGGGCGCTAAATGGAACCTAACTTTACCTGTCTTTCCAGTGTGCTTCTTTATTATCGATGTCCTGTATCAATTTACTGTGACGTGCTGTTAGTCTCTCATGTTCGCTTTCCAGTTCATCGAAATCGCTCTGCAGCATGTTGCATCTGTCACTAGTTAGACAATATACCAAAGGAAATACTTTAGTGACCAGATTTAATATTTGAGGTTAGTGGGGTGGGTCACCATGTCGTTGTGAGGGGAGGGGGAGGGGTGGGAGTGGTACTCAAAGAAAGGGACAATGGGTATCCGTTCAGATCCTCAAAGAAAGGAGTTGATATTCTCCTTAAACTATTCCTCAGACTTAAAGATAAAAATATCACTTCATTGAATTAATTACGCCGTTGGGTAAACGAGTAAAGAGTATCAAGGGCATAAAAACAGCTTTCTTACGTTGACTCCTGTAGTTTGCTCTTGAACTGCTCAATGCTTTGCTCGAATCGCGTTCTGAGAATGAAGAAAATAATAACTAACTCTCACTAACGACAAACAGTCATGAAAACCACACATAAACTTAGCATAAGCGACTTTTCACTTTAAATACTATTCACTTACAGCGAAGCCAACTAACTCGTACTTAGTGTGCACTACAATGCTTATTATTGTACAATACTGACAGTTAACTACCAATTAATAGCACTTAACTCACTTTACCTACAGTACGCTTCATTTCAATTTACACTTTCTTGTTCATTTACACATAAACGTAATAAAAGAAGAAGAGGAAGAAGTACACAAACCTTTCAGAATTCTCCACCTCAGGTGGCTGGGGAGTAGGTTTGGATTTTTGTTGTTTGAGAACACTGTGGACGCGGGTCTGAAAAAAAGGCACCACATTTATGTCGCAAAAGTGTGTTCATTGTATTTTTCTTTATTCAGTCTTTCCTTTTTTTTATTTGCTGTGTTCAACAAAGAAACCTGAAATGCGAAACACTTAAGTCCTTAGCCATTTTCCAAATTTCTAACAAGATAAAGTTGCAGACTTTAAGCTACGAAGATGTATATAGATAGGCTAGTTTACTATCTCACCTTATAGCTTTCGAATTCAGCCCGCGTGGCTTCATGGGCCAGTTTAGAGCTTTCCCACTCCGCTTTCATTTTTACCAGTTTAGTTTCCAGGCCCTCGACACTGCGCTTGTTGGTTTCCGTGGACGAACGAAGCTGTGAGAATACAACAAGCCAAAGGGAAGGACATCAAATTACGAAGAAGTTATTCAACATGATGCTACGAAAGAAAAACACTATCAAAAAATTCCTTTTTTCTTAATGCCGACAATGTTTTGATACATCTTTTCAGCCACTGCAATTTCTTTAAATTGCGATCACAACGGGGGGCAAATAAAGATGGTGAATAATTTATTCAGTCATACTTAGAAGAAAAGCGCGAAATATGGGTTAAGATACGATCGACTGTTATAATTAATGGCTTGCAATGTTTGTTCAAATCAAGACAAGTTCTCGCTAAACATCACAGTCTCTAAAGATGTGTGTTCTCCTGTGTTCTGTAATCTTACCTGTTGTTGATAACTTTGATTTTCAGCGGTCAGAGAAGATATCTCGACCTGTAATGTAAAGGAAATTGGACAATCACTCAACAATCTCCAGGCAAGGTACTACCTTATATAAAACTAGAATTGAAGCCCGCGAAGCAAAAATACGGGGCTAAAATGCAGAGGTTACAAACATGAAGCAGATTTTATTGGATCGTCATATCGCGATATCTTTTTCAAATATTGATATCCGTATCGTGGGAAGAAATATCGGCGGTTCATCTTTGCATCGGTGTATCGTTGCAGCCCAGTTTGATCTACAACTTACAATTGGTATCATCGTTGGACACAAAACATGCGAAAAAGGTGAGCCCTGTCAATCAGCCCTTGGAGGACATAGTGATTAGGCTTGTAAAAAAAAAAAAACAGAAAGCGCATTAGGACCGTTCATATTTACAGTGTTTACGCGAAAAGATTTAAAGCAGGGTAGTCAATAGTCTACTACACAGCCGTTTTTAGTGTCGTCACGCAACGCTCCTCCCCACTAAGTGGGGAGGAGCGTTGCGAGACGACACTAAAAACGGCTGTGTAGCAGACTAGGTAGTCAAGCAAGAACACAAAAATTTAAATATAACTAAATAAAAGAGGAAAATGTAGCACATTCCATAGAAGAACCTTATATTCCTCGGCTTGCTGAGTCACTGATTCCAGCTGTCCTTTCAACTGAGAACCAACCACTTCTTGTTCCATCAACTGAAAAAAAAACCCGTTTTCTTTACCACTTTATAACGCCTAAGGGCTTGGCTTCTTCCTCCCAACCAGTAAAGAACAGCTTATGATTCGAGTTCTTTGACAGCACGTAAATGGATGGTAGCGCACGATAAAGGCCATACTCTCGACAACAATGAAACACGATTGTTTTTATCGTGAAGAGCAAACAAACTCTTGTCAAGTCTAGTCCCATAAGGTTACGAAAGTTTATTTCGGCTAAAATGCCGAATGTTGGTACAGTAGTAAAAACATAGCCAAGAAAAACGCTATTACACAGGTGATTACTATACTAGTTTTCCGAGGGGAGGGGTAGGGGAAAGTCTTGATACCTGTTTTTTTGCTTCAGCGAGTTCCTTCTTCGTTTTAACCAGTACGGACTTCATTTTAAGCGCCCTCTCCTCAGTTTGCTGGCGTTGACTGTCAACCATATCTACAAAGAAAACAAACAAAATTGTCAGCCGGAGTTCCTACATCGGTTTTCAGTCGAGTGGCGTAAAAACAGTCTAGCCAGTTAAAAACAGTCGACGTAATAATATGAGCCAATCAGGACTCGCAAGAGAAGCAGTCGATTCTTGGTGCGGGAAACGCGCTGGCCAATAGTGACGCAAGATCTTTGAGCCAGTCACATCAAGAAGCGTAGAGTGCGCCGGACTTTTAAGCCAATCACATCACGTTAGCAACCAGGAAATCAAAGGAAAGGTTTCACGATTAAAATTCTCTCACCAATCTGAGCTTTTAAGTCCTGTGCTCTTTTCTCTGTTCTAGACACCTCGGACTGGGAGTCCTGCAAAGCCTTTTCTTTGTCTGATAGTTTGGTCTGCAACGTCTCCAAGGACTTCTGATAGTCCTCCATTTCTAAGCTCATCAAACTGCTTTGTTTTGCTTCCTGTAGTTAGAAGAAAAGATTAAATGAGGAAAATTGATGAAAGGGAGAGCACTACATAAAAGAATGTCCCAAAGACGAAGATGTGTCGCTCCACACTTCAAACTTCAAACTAGCACGGTCTCGCCTCTTTCATTAGTGACACTTGAGTGTGACAAACGTGACGGGGCTGTTCTTTGCGTGTTTGTCGGGAATTCACTCAACATGGTTTTTTCCCTACTACAAAAAAATCTGTTTAAAGGAATGTGAAGTTTGGAGGAAGGTTTTTTCAAACAAAATCATTGTCACGCTTTTCACACAAGGTTTGCCGTCGTCTTTCCTCTTTCGTCCTGTTGCGATGACAACAATATTAAATCCTTTAGATCTGAAAGAATTCTCATTCAACCAACGTGGGCAATCACTTTTCAAATAGCCTAGCTCTGTACAACCCTCAAAGCCTGGGCTCCCATCGATACATGAGCTTTTGCACTGTACATGTTTAGGTTTTTCTAAAAACAACCCATTAAAATCTTTAAAGAAGTTAATTCAAACCTTTTCTGCAGCCTCTAACTGTCGTTTAGTTGCGTCCAGTTGGCTCATTGTTTCCTCTCGTCGCCTTCGTTCTTCTCTTAAATCTTCTTCAGTATTCTCCAATTTGCTCTGCATCTATGAATGTTCAAGATAGTCTAGCCGTTAAACGCTTATTCCTCGCTACAACATTTGGTACGTGATTGTAAGAATCCGACCGAGATTGGTCCTCTCCCAGACGGAACGATGTCAACACGTGACAAGGCCGAAAATCCACCGGTGCTCTTAGTTTTCTTCTAGAAATGACAGCATGTCGCTAAGTTTTATATGGATTTCCACAATAATCAAAAACTAGGTTTAAAAACTCTTTTGCCTAAGGTTTCGCGTCTGCTTTTAGAAGTTGAGCGCCATAATGATGCAAGATCTAGTAAACGTGGAGCTGCGTCGAAGAAGAGCTCGATTGTCAGTTGCTCATTCTTCACAAACTGTGTTTAATATAAAAGAAGCCAATTTGCAAAATGTGATAGAGTACCTCGGTATTCTCCTTGTTAACTTGTTCCAGATCATATGTTGTTGCCGCAAGCTCATTTTCCAGCGCACCAATTTCCTGTTGATCCTTTTCGCGATCAGCTTTCAGCATCTAAGAACAACAAAAATGTTAGTTCTCGTGAAAGGAAAAGAAATTAATACAAACTACATTTCGACCGACAAAAAGGCAAGTTTGTAAGAACAGAGAATTGTCAAAGCCCAACAAAGTACCTCCATTTCTTTTAAAAATTCCTGAATGTTCATGTTAAGCTTCTCTTGTTCCGCTTTAGAGTCAACACGTTCTCTTTCCACAACCTGTAAATTGGCAAATGGAGAGCTAATCATAAAGTGTTCTCAGGTCTCAGGGTCCACGTTCATAAAACAACAAGTTATTAGCTAACCGCATAAGTCACCCTTTATTTTATAAGCCATGTTTAAAATAACCATATTCACTATAACATCCATTATAACCAGGAAAAACAATTAACTCCGCAATTCTATTCCATTTTAAGATAATCCAATGACAAGATGTTGTTATCTAACCTTAAGCAGCGATTCGTAATTCTTGTTCAAGCTCTCCTTTTCGGCTGACAGTTTTTCGGCCTCTTGCTTGATGTTTGCCAACTCCTCTTCCACCCGAGTTGCGTTCTCAGTTGTCCTTAAATAAAAATCGTTTTCGTAATTTTTAGTAGTGCTATCTATCTATAGCCTGTGAACACGCTCTCTGTTTGGGGAAAATTTAGCTTGGAAAGGGATGGGAAAGCGGGGGAAAGGCTTTTCCCTCTCTCCAGTTCCCCGCTCGACCAAAGGCCTGTTCACAGGCTATGTTATCTAGTATATTTTGAACGTATGGTACATAGACTTACTTAGTCTTCTCCGACTCTTGTTCCTCCTGAAGTCTGGTCAGTTGAGCATGAAGTTCCTTTGATGACAAAGAAAGAAATTTACGCGTGTTATTAAACTGCGCTACAACGTACCCCGCTTTCCTATTTATTTCGATTGAAACTTTGAAGTTGAAATCCAAAAGATTTGATTAAAAGGGGAGAAATCACTACATCGAGAAAGATTATCCTTTGCTTGAACTTTCCAAGAATAATAAATGCTTAGAGGTGCTATAATAACCACTGGGAGAAATGTTTTATCCAGTAAACAAAGCCAACTTGACCATGGGTAAAAACATTGTTTTCTCTCGCTCGTGTTATATATAGTATATAACACATTACTCGACAGGAAGTTGAGTGACGCCCAGAACGAGGTTGTAGTGCCATTTGTCTGTTTAAGCGTTATTACCTGGTTTACGCCCCTAGGCAGGCGTAATTTGGTCGTCACGCAACGTTCCTCTCCTAACAGGAGAAGAGGAGGGTTGTGTGACGACCTAACTCATGGCTGTCAAGGAGGAGACCAACCTGGTATTCATTAGCTTGTTTCAGGGTTTCTTCTTGCTGTCTAACAAACTGTTCGTTCAAGGACACAGCATCTTCCTTCAGACCTTCTATCGTTGAAGTTAATTCGTCTTTTTCCTCCTTCCACTAAAAAACATAGAATAGGCACGTCAGGTCAACGACGTTAACTCTTCCTTTTCTGCCTGCGGTTAAACTTTCAATGAACCTGCGATCAGCCGAGCGGTTTTTGTAGAACAATGGGAAGGGAAAAAGAGGTACACGGAGATAAAGAGAGGGCATGATTGCAAGGTAACCTTCAGTAGGCAGTTATACCAGCCTTTGTCTGAGCGGACGATTTTCACAATGCGACCAACGTCAACAAATTCAACATGTTTTTGGTTCAAACAACTTTTTTTTCCCTTTACAGTTCAACTTGTTACTATTCAACTGCACTTTTTCCAACGCAACCTCGTTCCCAGGGTCCTCTCCTACTCGGCCTCCGGGGACCGAGTAGGAGAGGACCCTGGGAACAAAATTGTTTCCAACGCGGTCTAAAACTGGTAATGTTTTACAAAACGAAGGTATATCTGTGCGGTTCGTAGCCTTTTGGTGCTTTAATCGGTGACTAAAAACAAAGCACGCCATTAAAACCCAACCTGTTTCTTGTTGGACTCCAGTTCTTTCTTTGCTTTCACCGCCACTTGTTTAAACTTGGTCATCTTTTCATCTTTTTCCTTGTTTTCACGCTCTAGGGTATCTGCCAAATTCAAACAATATTAAAAGCACGTCACCCTCAATAAAATGTTACTAAATGACACAAATGATGGCACTGACTGCTTTAATAAAG
The DNA here is from genome assembly GCF_958299795.1 of Porites lutea. Classification (NCBI taxonomy): domain Eukaryota; kingdom Metazoa; phylum Cnidaria; class Anthozoa; order Scleractinia; family Poritidae; genus Porites; species Porites lutea. The sequence goes on from NC_133210.1 coordinate 1,325,946, forward strand.
CCCTAGAAAACCAAGGCCTTACTTTTCAAACGAGGATGACAGGAAAAGGGGATTTTCTTAACTCCTGCAACTTATATGCTTTGATTACAGTTAACCTAAGACCCAGCACAAAAGATCTCGGTTATGGAAACTAACCCTAGATTTGCACTAATTGGCGTACAAATAACTCGACCCTCGTTGGGAAAGCTCGTCAATAAAAGCTCATAAGTCTGTATGATTATTACATGGATACAACTCCGTTCATGCATTGCAAAGTTTGAGAAAAAATCGCTGGAGCAGGGACTCGGGTTATGTGTACACAACAAGTTGATTATAATACAATAATAACAAGAAGGAATCAGCTCTTTTCCTTCTGTTGTCTGGGAGACTGGTTTGATATTATTACCATCAGGTAGACATTGCAAAGATAACGCTGCGTCAACTGGAAACACCTAAGTGCGCGGAAAGGACTGAACGCCACTTCCGCTGCTTAATTTGCCGCTCCACCATTGGTCAAGTCGGTTTTAAGATCTGCGCGCGCCGGTTTCACTGTTTTTGCCGAAATCTGCCTATCGTAGCGGTATCAATGTTTGTCAAATCAAGTCACCTATATTTTGGCTGGTATTAAAGAAGCTCTACGTAGTTATGACTACATGATAAAAATGAAAAAACTATGTACAATGGCTTTAAAAAGTGAAAGCGAATAAAAGGGTAATTAAACTTAAAAAATACAAATTCACAATTTGTTCATAACTTGACTTTCCTTGACTTGAGACAAAGCGAGCAATATGGCCCCCGAACTTATAGCATACTTTTAATGCTATTAAAATTGGAAACCTATCAATGCGAGAAAAGTTGGTTATGACCTCAGCGTACGTGCGCCCGTACAGACTTTGAGGTAGGGGTGAGAAGCAACACTGAAGGAGGTGATAGGCGTCCCTAACATGTACCTTGCGTTTGGTTTTGGCGAAAAAATTAGCCGCGATGAAAGTATAACAAAACCAGGAGATGACAACTTACCTCGTGCCTCAGTAACAGCCTGTAATTCTTTTCGCAGTTCTTCAATTTTGCTGGTAAACTGGTGAGTTTCCTTAGCGCCTGATTCCAACTCGTTACTCAAGTTCGACATCGCAGTTTGTACGGACTCGAATTCTGTTTGTTTTTCGCTAAGCAGCACCTGAATATTTTTTAATTCACCTCCCTTTGCTTCGAGAGCCTCACTCAAACACTGAACACTCGATTCAAGAGCAGCGACTTTGCCCTCCTTTTCCTCCGCTAACGTTCTGAGCCTCTGAAGTTCTCCCTGTTTGCTTTCAATTGTCTGATTCTTATCACACACTTCATTTTCTAGCTTTGTTATTTCCATTTTCTGCGCCTCAATTTTGGACTCGTATTCTGCGAAACAATTCTCTTTGTCCTCGTTTAAAGCCCTTAGCTGTTGCAGTTCTTCCTCTTTTACCAACAAATTTTTATCCACAGTCTCGGCTTGTTCTTCAAATGCTTTCAACTTTTTCTTCAGTTTCCGCACGATCTCCTCCTTAGAAGAAACAGACTCCTTGAGAGATTCTACTTTGTCAGAAAGCTCTTTCCTTTCATGTTTAAGTCTTTCGTTTCGTTCTTCCTTTTCCAAAACACTCTGATTTAATTTCTCGTTGAAATCTTGCAGAGCCTTTATTTCATTTTCTTTAGAAGCGTACTTTTCCTTAGAATCCCCTAAATTTCTCTCTTGTGACTCTAGTGATTGTTTTAAAGAAACGATGGTTTCGTCTCGTTCTATACACGCTAACTGAACAGCTTCCTTTTCCTTGTTTAGCTGGTTAATTTGTTCTTCCATCGACGTTATTTTCGACCTTAACTCCTGAGCTACATCCAAGTGTTCACGCAATTTCTCTTGAAATTCAAAGCCTTCTTTTCCTCTTTCCTTTAAGCCTGTCTCCAGGGTTTCTATCTGCGTTCTCAAACTTTGTACTTCAGCTGTAAGGTTGCTGGTCAATTCTTTAGATGACGCTAATTCCATTGTGGTTTCTTCTACTCTAACATTCAAGCTATTCACAACCTCTTGATAATTTTCAAGCTCCTTGTCCTTTTTGTCCAGTGTTTCTCTGCAGCTATCAATCTGGCCATCCTTTGCTTGAACGTTTTCGTTTAGTGTTTCAATATTCAGTTTCAAAGCTTTAATTTCCTCCTCTTGCAGTGTCAGCGTTTCACCAGATTTTGTCCCTTCTTGATTCTTTTCTTCAAGTTGCGCGGTTAACGTTTTCACCTGGTCCTGCGATTTTTGCAAATTCTGCTTCAGTTGTTTCACCGCCTTAACAGCTTTCTTAAATTCCTCCTCCTTGTTTTGTAGCTTCTCTGAAACACCGTTCAAACTCTCTTTAACCGCTTCAAATTCATTCTTTTGTTGTTCCAAATTAGCGGATAACTCGCTTATCTGATTTTCTCTTTCATCCAAGTTTTTATTCAAATTTTCGATTGTCGAAGCCATTGTTTCTTTTTCTCTGTTCAAGCTTTCTAAATTGGCATTCGTTTGTTCCACAGACTTGTTCATGTTCTCTTTTTCTAAATCAAAATCAGTTTTTAGTTCCAAAAGTTCTTTTTCTTTAGCTGCGTGGGCTTCTTTCAGTGCAGTAAATTCAGCGTTCAGTTGTTCAAACTCTTTGGTTTTGGTATGGAGCTCATTAAATGCTTCAGTGAGTTCACTTCCTTTTTCTTCAAAGGATGTGTTGAGAGTATTATATTCCTACAACAACAAAATAGTCATAGTAAATACTGTAATAATCTGCTCCCTGGAACACTATCCATCGCTTTCCCCTTAATCCAATCTTAAGTGCCATTCAAGTCACAGGGTTGTCCCTTTATTTGCTCTAACGAAGTGCTGGCGCTTGAAACCAAAATTTTTGTGTTCCTCTCTCCCACCAACGCAGTACCACAGTTCATTTCCAAAATCAACCCTTTATTCCAAATAATACACTGGAAGTTTTTAAAATTTTCTCATGTTAATTACACATGTATTTCACTTCCAGTTTTGTCCATGCGTGACGTTATGTTACGATACGTTCCGTGAAGTGTTGTTTGACAAAGCCGTTTTACACACCATGTGGCGTGACTCACCCGTTGTAAACCGTTGTTAATTTCCTGCAGTTCGGAAAGTTGTTGGTAGTGTTGAGACTCAGTTGATAGTTGACCCGACTGGATTTCAGCTAAGCGTCCTGATAAATCCTAAACGGGATTAAATATTAGGTAAGGATATCGCATTACATTACAGTTACATATAATTCGTTAGGTTTATTTTGTAGGATTAACAGCATTCATTAGGTTTATTATGTCCTGCAGGCGAACTGCGATCCAATGAAAATACTTAAAATCAGTTAGCCATTATAACTGTTACAAGGACAAAGTCGTCATTAGTTGGGACGGTGAGAGACGGATTGTAAGATGTTCAGTAACAGGAATGAGTGCGGAACACAACTATTTATCCTCTTAATCAAGCTTCATACCTCGCTTATACATAGGGATATTCTCAAAAGTACCGGATACTTTTTATGAAAACCTTAAACCTAAAGTGAGCTACTTGGTGAGTCGAAATGTTGTGAAACTTTCAATAATAAAAGTACCATACATAGTACCAAACGTAGTACGATCAGCATTGCAGTATTCTGCTTGCAGAATTTAATATGTCTACATTATTATTTCTGCTGATCAGGTCTTTATAGATCCTAAGTTCTTCGGCATATTCGTTTGCGGTCCTTTACAGTCCTTTGTGGTTTACGTTTGTACAAACATAGTATGTTTCCTGATATGATATGTCGTGATATATCTCCCCCCAACACACCTACTTAAGTCCCGTTCCCCCGTCTTACTCCGGGGAACATCTAAGATACAGACATCTCTGTAATATGGACCATTGGTTGTCCCTTTGGGATACGTAATAACGAGATTTGACTGCACCAACCTTGTGTTCCTTAGACAGTGCGTCAAACTGCACGTGCAAATCATCTAACTCCTCATGAAGTCGCTCTATATAATCATTCAATTCCTACAAAAAAATGACTCCGATTGAGTAGAGTTTTGGTGAAGAAGGCTTCGAACATCGCGCAGTTTCTAAAACCAAAAAATTTGTGGGCAAAATGGCGATATATAAACATCAATAACATATCAGTGATATTTCTCGTGAAACGTGACAACTTCGTGCCACAACTTTCAAATTGCGGGCTACGTCACGCTATTTTAAATAAAACAGTAAAATAAATAAAACAGGTAACGGAAACTGAAAATGAAAGAAAAAACAATTGAAAAAAAAGGAATAAGTCAAGGAATAAAGAGAGGTTTGTCAAAACTATAAGCAAACTCTGAACTAAAAGGTTAAAAAGTACTGGCGTGACTTTGATTGTCAATGAAAATTTCGTGTCACGCAATTCTTTAGAAGCCAATTGTTTTAGACAAAAATTTATAATGGAAGCACCCCAGCAGGAGTTTCCAACTAAAATGTTGCCCAAGTTAGTTTTAACTTTCACATCGGTAGATAGCCGAATCTTTCTTTGAACTCACTCTAAAGAACGAAAGTCACTAATCAGTCATACAACTGAGCTGTAATTGCCTGTCTTTCAATCATATAAAATGAAGTACTTCCCTGTAGCACACTGTTTGTTTGTCCACTCTGTGAAGTAGCAGCAAGTACTTTTGAAACCTTCGAGCTTTCAGGTGACCATTTGAACAAAACAACTACAGTGCAGTCGGTTCGTCATTAACTATTTTCCAAAATTATGGCCCAGTTAAGTTGTTCTTAAGAATTCAATTACAACAATATTTTACCTTTTTCTCTCTGAGTTCATCATTGTATTTAATTTGAAGATCATCGTGCGTTCTAAACAGTTCTTCAATCTCCGCCTCTTGGTGCTAAACAAAACAAACAAGGCGTTGCAATGTACAGAACTATCACAAAGGTTTGCAAAATAAAGGGGACTGGTATATATATTCCTTAAATTAGCAAGATTAGCAAGTTGGCGGTGCTATTTAAGCTGTAATCCAGAGCAAATACGTTACGTTTCGGGCAAAATCACACGCTATAGAGAAACCTGTACACCTACGTAGTCGGGGGTAAATTTGATGTGGGTATGCACAGTGTGCATGAGAAATAAATATTGTCGATCGATTCTTTTATGAGTAGAACAATAACTTAGAACATATTTCACTTTAACACTGACTAAAACCCCATTTACACGCGCTAAAAAAATCGGCACGGCACGCCAAATTTTTGGCACCGTGCCTCGTTTACCCTTGCCGAGACTACCACCAGGAGGTAGTCTCGGCACACATCAAATTTTGAGCACTGTTGCCATATTACATGTGGGAGCGATAAGTTTACACGTCGAAAATTGGGAGTGCCGTGCCTTAAAATCGTCAACACGGTGCCAAAAATTTGGCGTGCCGTGCCGATGTTTTTAGCGCGTGTAAATGGGGTTTAAACCAACGGCCAGTTGTTCAAAAGCTGGATAGCGCGCTATACATCCGATAAATCACTATTTAGCGGATAAGTACAAGGGAAGGCAATTGCACTATCCACTGGATAGAGATTTATTCGGTGGATAGTGATATCTACCTTTTGAACAACTGGGGCCTGAACATTAAGAAATGGAGAGCTTAAATATGACGCATTCCTAACTACCGTTTCTATGTTTACATTACCTGTCAATACTCTTATAAACAGTCCACCTATAATTCTTCGACGATCTTATACACAAATCGATATCCTTCTTCACAATAATATAACCGATAAATTATTTCAAAAACATTTCATAAAAAATGCGGCTTTTAACAAACTACTTACACGCTCGGAGACAAAACATTTATCAACTTCTCCGAAGTACTCCAAGGATTCTACGAACTGTTTTGTTGCTAACAAACCATCGGGTGAAAAGAGAAAACCGCTAAAACTAAACAACGCACCTACGTGAATTTTTCAAAATCGTAAAATCCTTGCAAACGAAACTTCAGGTATACTTCCAAGAAGAGTTGTGAACAAACCCGGTCCGAAGCGCATGATTACCTCGACAAATACAAATATTATGCAAATTTCCAACAAAATCCCTTTGTTGAAACTTCATCTAAGAAGACAATAACGTGGCGGGATTCAACCAACAGGTGATGACAGGAAAAATAAATCATTAAAACGCTTGTTTTCAATTCAAATACTGTTATTCAGAATAAATGCTTTTCTCATGACAGTGACACTCGTTTAGCAAACCTCACGAATTGCAAAAGCTTTCTAACAAAATTCTAACAAAGTCGCAAAACTGACAACCGTCTTCGCTGTCAAGCGTAAATTCATCAATTCCCACGCAACATTGACTATTTAGGTAAAGTGAGAGTACTTAGTGTAAATTTTTAGTTTGTACATCAGCTGTTAAAATAACTTTACTGGGGGGATGGGGCAGGATGTTTTTATTTCGATCCCATGATACCCAAAAAACCACGATTAATCCCTCGTTCAGTTTTCACTGTTTTGGTATCGTAAACTTTGAGTTAAAGACTAACAATCGTCGTTTGCAGAGCCTGCAGGGAAGGCGCAAAAAGCCGGCAAGAGAGACTGAAAGGACGAGAAAAAAATGCAAAAGTAAAAGGAAGAGGGAGGGGAGGGAGAGTCCCTCCCTCCCAATCCCCCTCCCTTTCCGCCACCTATTTCTTTCGCGCCTACCACGCTGGCTCTCATTTGCAAGATTCAGTGTAAAGAGAAGAAAGCCTTTTAACACAGCTTCAGCCTTGAAAAGTCGGGCTGATTTCTGAGAAACATAAGGTATATGAGTGTGGAGAGGAGAGGAACTTTATATAACCATGATATAACAAGAATAAAATGCTTACCGCTTTTTCCTCGTTCGCTTCATTCAATTCTTTTGAAAGCTGCTTAGCCTTGTTTTCCATTTCTTGGATTACTTGCCGTGACTCCTGAAAGAACAAAACAGTAGCAATTATTGTTTTTTAACCAGGCAAGGCTGACAAACTAACCAAACGCGTGGACTTCAAGCGAAAACCTTGTTTGACCACTCACATTACTGCCATAAATTTTAAAGTTTTCATGTGAAGCCGGTTATTGGCTGAGAAAATTTGTTATGTATAAAGTGAAACGTGGCCCAATCTGTCGAAAGCTGTCGGTGGGTACTTCTCCATGCAATAACGTAGCTCAATATTAAGCTTTTCTTGGGTCATCAAAACGATAAAAACGAGGTATAAAGTCATCCAGCGTTTGAACATAACTGCAAAACAGAAGACGGAAAAAATAGCGAAAGTCAAATTTGATTTGCAATTACAAAATGCTTTGTTGTTCGTGAATTCTTCTTAAATCAGTCTCCCACGTTACCTAGCAGCAAATCAATGGGCCAACGATTCAAAAACATGGATAACTGATTCCTTCTGTAGACTTAATTCGCTAGAAGCCGGACAAACCTCAAGTTTGATGTTAAGTGTTTTCTGCTGTTCCTCAGTAATAACAAGCGACTGTTTAGCTTGCTCGCTGTTATTTTGGGTAACACTCAGCTGCTGACGCAGATTCTACAAGGCAAGAAAACAAATTGAAATAAAGAAAATCTATCATGTTTTTTCCTTTGAAAACAGAATTCCTTTCGCACAGCTCGCGACTCCTTTACTCGCGCCGTGCCAAATACATATAAAGGTATAATTTTCGCGCGCTTTTTCGGTCACTCTCCGACCCAAACCTCCCAGTTTAAACCAATACCGAGTAAAATAACCTCATAAAAATTCCTTAACAAGGAATGAATATTTGATTTGACACTGCCATAGTTAGGGTGCACAGGATACCTTCACTTATGAGTAGATATGCCCAACGTTTTCCAGTGAAATTATCACTCAGGGACAAGGAAATAGGAGTGCATTATTTTAGTTGTAATCTTGATTTGATACCCGGGGTCGGAGACACACCTCTGTACAAACTCTACTTCAGTTCCATCCCCAAGATTCGCTACTTGACGTATCCACATAGAGGACACTAGCTTCTCTTTAATTCAAAATGTGAGAGTTTTCGGTTTCCATTAGTTTCATCACCAGAAGCCAGGAAAACGACAAACAAGGCAGCTGAAGGGAAAAAGTAGTTGGGAGGAAGCTCGACTGATCGTCAACACCCCACAAAGAAACATACGCAAGCTTTTCTTATAACAAACTTTGTTTAAAGTGTTAAACAAGGTTTCTCGTGATTGACAGTAAGATGAGTTTACCCACACCCGAAGAACTAATAATACAAAAAGTACAAGAAAAGAGATCACTAGGACAACTGAAAACAGTGGGTGGGGCCGCTCATGATTTAGATGTACCCTAAAGGAACCTACACTGCTCCAGTAATACAACACAGAGCATCTCATAGTCGATACTCAAAAAGTAACGCAAAATCTTTCAGAACTTCACTGAAGTCTGCAGTGTAATGGAAGCGCTATGTGACACACAAGTGTAACGACTACGAAGAAAGCAACCAACACCAGTAAGAAATCAACTCAAGCGAGAATAAAACACAAACGTGCCTCCTTTCAATAAACACCGTTAACAGCATTCTAAAAACTCCCAAGGAACTAATATTTTACTGGTTAACAGCCATAGCAGGGTCAGACAAGAGACCATGATTAAACAGCAATTCACAAATAAAACCAAAACTTCAAATATTTATGGGCAAACATCATGGAAAGGGAGCGAATCACACTCACCAAGACTGAATGCAATCACTTATAAAACTGATAAAAGCAAAATAAGGCAGTCCAGACACAGCGAGCCATAAGAATTGCTGTAACAATATACAAGTCAATGACGTTGGAATGCAAGGTTAGCAAAATAAGCAAAGCGCAAATTTTTACAAGAAAGTAGAAGTGAAAACAGATTACGCGTTATGGAAGAAACATTTTGACGTAACGGCCACTTAAAATTGTGAAAGGTTGCGGGTTCGTGTTTTTTTAAAGACGCTTTTGTGTTTGACAAACAGAACTTAGGCAAGAGAGTCTGCAGCTTTGAAAATTGGGCGAGGAAAAATGCAATTGACAGTCTCAAAAGAAGACTGAAAAACAAAAATCCAATTTTGAATAGTCTTTAAATGTTACGACAGACAAAGCTTACAGCGATAGGGGAAACAGTGTGGCTGTTTAAGAGTTCTGTTACTCTCTAGTTGCGCAAAAACGCAGACAAATATTTTAGTTCTTTCTGTCCTTTTTGCAACGTAATATTGCCTTTCGCAATTCAAAATGGCAACACCACATCAAAATGATAAAGTGACAAGCGATGAAAGACCAGTCAGTGGAGCACGCATGCGTCGGTTAAAAAGATCAGTACCGTAGTCAAGCTTTGCTCCTGAAGAAAGTTGTCTTGCAGAGCGATGAGTTCGTTGACAAGTGTGCTCTTCTCTTGTAAAACAGACAAGAGTTGTGAATTCAGACCCTGAAAAACGGCAGGCAGGCAAAGTGACGTCACTGAATCAGAATCAAGGGTGAATGTTAGCGCACGTGCAATACTAGTCAGAGTTTCTTTGACAAAAGAAATAGCTCATAAGCAATCCTGGTGGACATCTTCAGTACCACTTCAATATCATTGGAGAAAACGTAGCGCAGCTTTTAATAGGTTCAGGTTATTTCTTTAATGAGCCAAACAAGTTCTAATACAACAGTGTTAGTTACCTCCTGAGCGCCCTCAGCAGTTTGTAGCGAGTCTCTCAGTTTCTTGGCGTGGCTTTCAAGAGAGATATTTTCCTCTGATAATGCTGTCAACTGGCTCTTCACGTCCTTAAGAACAACGAAGAAACAGGTATTACGAAAGGAGTATGATTAAATATCTTTTTTACCTTCTTTGTTCTTCTTTCGCTTGAGAATGGAACGACTGTTAGGGGTGGTGACTGGGGAGGTTCTGTGTAACTAGAGGGGTGGGTAAGGGGTTAATGACAGTGTTTCTAGTGACAAGTACGTAAACGTCAATATGACCCTTGCCTTTAAGGTGTACTCTTGCATGGATAACAAATGTTCGCTAGTGTTGTACAACTAAAGAATTCCCCCTACAGGACAAAAATTTGTAAATTACACCCGGAAATCCATGAAACGTACTCAACCATCCGTTTAAATCAAATTCAATGCATTCAAGAACTTAGTTGCGGAAAAGAAAAAGAAATATAAGATAAAATAATTATCTTTTTCACCTGAAGGTTTTCTTCAGCTGCCCCAAGCTTCTCTTCACCTGTTTTAAGTTTTTCTTCTAAGGCCATTTTCTCCTCAGAGACAGTCGCCAGTTGTTTTGTTAAATTCTTTAAAGAATTCCAAAATGGAAAAAAATTAATCTACCATCACGATAAAACAAACGATAGAAGCTGTAAATTCAAATTTTTCTCCATGTGTCCTTAATTAGAAGCAAATGAGTTTGGGAACAGGGTGACATCTGTCTTGCCAACAGCTTTTCCCTGTCGTGAAAATGAAGTAACCGAAACATTAAACTTCAAAGAAGCCGTGATCACGGGGCCATTCAATAAGAAAAATGGAAAAGAACATTATGATTTATGAAATTGAGAAACACATAATAAAATAGCCATAATGACTGAATTACCTCATTCATTTGTTGGAGTTGCTGTTGTCTCTCCTTTTCTGCAGATTCCGTCTTCTCTTGGAGTTCTGCTAGTTTTACATTCAGCTCCTGAGTAACAAAAATATACACTAGTGAGTAGTGATCTTACGATATCAGACAGATGTCTGGAAAAGACCGTAAAAGGACCAATTATTTGAGAGGTTACGAACTCAGTTTTCACTTAACGGTAAATAATAAAAATATTCATAACTTAAAACCTTAGCCTTTTGATTGGTAATTTGATAGTACTTTCTAAACCAGGATGTACAGAAGGTTGACAAACATGGGCGAACTTTCTCAACTAAGAAAACAACAAACAGAACAAAAAAAAAAGAAGCGAGCCACAGAACTCACTTCAGGAAAACCTCGTTCCCAGGTTCTCTCTCCTATCCGTTTCTACGGAGCGACGGGTAGGAGAGAACCCTGGGAACGAGGTTGGCTTCAGGAAAAGCAAGAAAGACACCAGAAGCTACTGGAAGGGCTGCAAAGATTACGTGAGCGCAGTTATTGTCTTGAATATCTATGAATATGACACGTGCTTCTGACCTGTTTATCTTGTAGAGCTGTATTGAGATCCTGTTCCAAATCGTTCGCCTTACTCTGCATCATTCTCAGTTCTTCTTCCTTTTGTAACAAACTCTGTTCAAGATCCTATTGATTAAAACAAAAACTTGATTATAAATCTTGATAAAGACTTTCTTAAGCCTGTCTGGTCTACTATATACTATAAGCACACCAAACGTAGCAGCCGTGCGAAACTCCCCTTTCCAGGGGGTCGGGACGAAACGCTTGTCGCGACTCCTCGCGTGGTTCGTTCCTTCTACTCTCTTGCAAGGAGCCTCTACCTTGTTGACAGTTTCTCCATTTCTCCTCATTTCATCCAAAGACTGGATTGTTTTTTCTAGATGCACACTATTCTGAACAGTTTCCTGGAGGGTCTTGGACTGCTCCTGTTGAATAAAACAGCATATGGTTGCCATAAATTTGGGCAGCATTCCTTTTAAACAACCCCGTTCAATCGCCGGCTGCATGGTTAGTTCAATTGCTTGGGTGCCAAACTTCAGAGAGACAGGCCTGGTGGCCATTTCTGGAAAGCCCCGATGGCTGAACGGCCCGAAATGAAATTTTGACATCAAAATCGAACGAAAACAAGCGCGGTTCTTAGCTAACAAACTAGTCCATTTGTTTTGTTAACTGATAGTTTTATCATATTATCGTCGATACTATTAAAACCTCGTTCTTCGACGCAAACAGAAACAGCTTTCCTGGCCCGTTAATTATTGGGACTTTAGCATGGAACAATGGGCCCCTGGGTTTGAATCCTGGCCAGACAACACTCAGAAGGATGTGTTGCCATTTCTTAATACCTAGAAATGGTGCGTTTTGCTGGTCAGAAGCTCTTTTAATGACACTCCATGGGACGTAAAAGAACAACTAACAACGTAACGATCTCTTGGAGTAACCACCGCTATACAGATGTTTATCTCTCTGGGCACTTTTGCACTTTCGTTAGCCTGACCAACTCAATACCGATATAAATCCTGAAAAAACGTAAACCCTTGAGTTTGTTTGGAGTTTCTATCTCGTCAAAAGGAAAACACGAAAACGAGAACGATATCGATCCGTTCTGTTTATCGCCAAGTTTCCTTTGTGGCGGGCCTCTGTCTTGAGCAACCATCACCAAACACGGACCGTTCAAACTTCTAATATCGTATTAAATAGGAATAGATGAGTTCTCTTACTTGATATTTCCTCTCGGAATCATGCAGCATTCTTTCCAAGCTTTCAACCATACCCTGAAGCTTGTTGTCTTCAGACGATGAGCTTTTGATCTGATCCCAAAGTTCCTGGGAAAGAAAACAGAAGAAAAATTTCGTTTCAACATGGATAATAGAGTACCTCCCTCGTCGTTGTTGTTGTATTTTGTTGTCTTGTTTGTTTTCTCCATTATTATCGTTTACACAAGGCAATTCGGAAATCTGTCATACACTGTACGTTCGACTACTCTTAAAAATGCAAAAGTTAACCGAAAACTGTACAATTTGTTCCAACGTTTTTGATGTGCTGACACTAACTTGTTTTTCCTTTTCCACAGTTTGCAAAGTCTCCTTTAACAACACCACTTCATTTTCAGTTGCTGTTTTCTCTTTTGTAAGTGAAGTCACTTTCTCTTGTAACACTTTGTTTTCATTTTCAACTGAAGAAATTCTCTCTTCCAGTGTGGACACATCACTAAGCAGGCCATTCTTTTCCTGAGTTAAACTCTGCAAAGTACTGTTTAATCCCTGTGGGAGAAGAGCAGATGGGACACAAAGAGGGCTAGGTGAGCTTGCTTTAAGGCTAAGTAAATCAAGTAAATATCCCCCATCCCCATTTATCCACGACGGTTCCTCCGTATCTAAGTGGTTAACGCGCTCCGCTAGTGCTGTGGGAGTCACGGGTTCAAATCTTTCCCTTGTCCCGTGCTCGTGACGTAACAACTATAGCATGCGAGCAAACTCTCCCATTATGGCGAGCGAAGCGACCCGCAAGGGAACCCGCGAACGAGCGGCGTCTGTCTTCGCGTGCGGCTCTTGCGTGACTTCTCGCGACTCCCGGAAATGGAGAGCTTGTTCGCAGGACACAAAAACTATTTCATGTTTTCTGAAAACGTACCTGTTTCTCCGTTTCTAATGTTTGCAAAGCGTCTTTCAAGGAAGCTACTAGGTTTTCACTTGCACTCTTTTCTTCAGTTAATGCTCCTAATTTCTCCTCCAACTCTTTCCTTTCGCTATCAGTCGATGATATGTTCTCTTCTAAACTAGACACCCTGTTGAACAAATCCTTATTCTCTTGCGCGGAACATCCCAGTTTGTTGCTCAATTCCTGTGTTTGAGAAAGCACTTGACAGTTGGTCATTTAGGTTCAGAATCACGCTAGTGTTTAACAAACACTACATTTGTCTTTCCTTCCTGTTGCAGAGTCGAAAAGAAAGAGTGCTAACAGTATCACTTGTTTTATCTTCATGCGTGTTATAGAAGCAATTGATGAATGAAAAATTTATAGAGAATCAGATTAATATAACTTTTGCATCACCTCTTTTTCCCTCTGTTCAATTTGAAGGTTCTCTTTCAGCTGAAGCAGTTGATTTTTTACAGACTGAAACTCGTCTTTAGAGTCCTTGAATTTCTTGTCAACGGCCTCCCTCTCTTCTGCTGCTGCCTTTAATTGTTTATCAAACAATTCTATTTTGCTCAACAGTTCATCTCGCTGATGAGTAACGGTCTTCAACTGTTCTTGTAGGTCCTTCATGAGAAAAGAAACACATTCTTAATTGTCAGAGATTTCCACTCAGACCTTCTCTTGAACTGCTGACTTATGTGCGTAGTCACATGGGTATTATACAATGTGCTGGGCCCGGTTCCTGAATGGCCGATTAGCGCTAATCCAGGATTAAAATTTTGTTCCACGGTTTGTCTTGACCTTCATATGCATTGTTTAGAGTAACATTTAATGTTGTCATTACTGTATCTCAGAGTGAAGGCTCAATAGTATTTTGTAAGCTTGAGTTACAAGTTCTTAGTAGAGAAAACCGTTCTTAACAATTTAGCTTAATCTTGCGTTAAACTCAACCATCATTCTAGGAACCGGGCCCCGAACTCTAAGAGCATTTTGATTGGCTGAAAGCTATAATCTTTAAGAGAAGACGTGCATGGATGAGGTCACGGGCAACTTTGTACCTCCTAACATATTTCGAGTTCACCTGTTGTCTATAACTGAAAAAAAAAACGGGTTGAAATGAAATCTTTATGTTTAAAGTAGACTCAGCCTCGTCATCAGAGTATCTCTTCTCCTCTCCTTCGCCTGACAAAATAACAGGTATCTAACCCCAACTAAACAAATAGGAGAAATTACTTTTGAGCCCTACAACTATACAAAGTCTTACTTGTTTCTGCGTTGATATGTCATTGTTTTCCTCTTTGGTAGATTTCAAGGCTTTTTCTAACTTTCCTTTTTCAGCGGCAAGTTTCTCCAGCTTCTTTTGGCTCTCCTACAGTAAATTTGCTCAAAATATTAGCTTTTCTCATAGCCTGATCCGTTCAGACCAGTTCGTGAAATCTCGGGCTGACTTTTCAAGTGGCTCTCACTCGAATTAAAAGTGCAGTCCAGTTGAACCTCCATTAAGACTTAAAGCCCTGAGAGTGATCAGCATCAAATTTCTCCTTATAATATCAATGCTTTGTAAAACAGAGTGGTCATGAGAATTTACGGACATGATCACACAAGATGAATTTGTTGATATTTTATCAACTTCTCCCCATTACTTCTGTAGGAGATGAATAGGGGCTAAAAATGAGAATTCACATTTTGATCTTAGGTTTTAAAGGGTTAAGCGGTAACGCTCGGGGTACCAGCAAGTGGCCGCTTAATGGAGGTTGGCCGCTCAGTAGAGGTTCGTCAGAAATTAGCAAAACCTTTAGAAGAATCATCACTATTTTGAAGCAAACACGCAACGGGAGTAGCATTACAGGCCCAATTGGTCGTCACCTTCCATCTTGGACTGCCCGCTTAGTAGAGGGTAGCCGCTTAAGGGGGGTTGGTTGACCTCTAATTTCCTGTGACACTGTTTAAGATGCTGTAAAAGGATGTTCTAACATTAGAGCCCATGGGAAAAAAGCTTAAAATACTCATTACGCTGTATTAGGTGATTTTAACTTTTCCAGACTTTTCCAAAACAATAATTTCTCTTTCCAGGCTCCACGTATAAAAATAAATATAAAATAAAGAAAAAAAGATCGATAGAAACCTTGACAAGCGCAGTAACCAAGTTTTTCCCATGATTCATTGCAGACGTGTAGTAATCACAGCTTAATGCGGACATAAAGAGATCTGAAGCTTCTCATTCTGCGATTGAATGTTTTCATCTTGACGAAATAAGCAATCAAATAAAATTTTACTTCTGGGAAAATTTTCACTTACCAATTTAGCACTAATTCACTAATTCACTTTCAGGTTTTAAAAGAAAAGGATAACAACTCCACACACCATTTCACCATTCTTCCAGACCTATTCCAGGCCGGGAACCTGGACGATTTTTTCAAGAATTCAAGTCTCTGTCGAACCCTGACTAAATTGTGATATTTTCCCTCTATTTTTTCTCACGCATACCTTGCTTCCTTTCCCGCACGTTTTAAAATGTTCTTCCCATTGTTTCTTGAGCGCATCATACGCGCTCTGTACTTTGTTTCTTTCACTCTGGGCAAACTGAAGCTGTTTCTGACCATCCTTCAAAGCAACAATAGCAATTTTAACATGATCATCTTCATATTAATAACAATTTAAAACATAATTAACCTAAAAGAACTACATGCCTATGTCTGACTACTAATTATTTTAAGCCATGTCCACTGTGTCGGATTAACCTACTTGCATTTACGGCTGTCCAAACGAAAGTGATTATTAAGCAGATTTACCAAAGACAATGCAACGTCCCACGAGAAAAAAAAGGCGCGGATAGGACTAAACCGACTTCTAGTGCGGAATTTGCCGCTCTGTGTGCGGCGTCGTAACTGTCGGTACGTTGTCTTTGCTAAGTCTGTGCCTCATTTATCCTTTACATGTACGAACTTATCCACCCTGGAGCTGACGGTTCACGAAAAAATTTGTTCACTATTGATCAAGTGTGGGCGGAAATATATCTTCAAAGATAGTGGAGTGAAACTCGCAACGAAACAAGAGTGGCTTCTCGTGGTCTACAAACGTTTGTTCGGATTTAAAACATAAATGGCCATGTCTCCACAATGGAGCCCTACTCACTTTATTTTTATCCAGTTCAGTTTTCAGTTCCTTCTCTTTCTGTGTCAACTCTGTTTTAACCGTTTTCTCCAGCTCAGCTGCCGACTCAGCTTGCTTCTTTAACTCCTGGTTTGCAAGGAAATTAACTTTTATTTCCTCTTTCAAATCATTAATGAGGTTCTCTCTCTTGGTATTCTCCGCAACAGATGCATCCAACTTTTCTTTCAGTTCACTTAGCGATTTTGTAAGTTGCGTCCTTTCTGATTTTAACTGTTCAATTTCGTTTGCAACCTATAGAAACAAACAAAAAAAAAAGCATCATGCATGATGTGTATTTCAAACCACAATTTCTGAGCACTGAAATATGAATAGACCAACTGCCTGGTCTCGCCCGAAGTACTTCTGTGACAAACTACTTCGAGCGCTTTCCATTTGTCAGAACTGGCTGGCATTGCGCAAGACCTGGCCAGTCAAAAGGAGAGTTCCACTTTTAATCAAAACTATCCAGCCACATCAGTTTATTCTTGAATAGTATAACGCTCGACAGTAGAGGGTTTTAGGCAAAATTTCGAGAAAAGGCTAACATTTTACTTTCAAAACGATTGGTCCGGCCGGCCGGTTCTGTTAGCCTGCATAACACTACAGCCGTTATCTTTTCACGCCAGACACGCGCGACGGTGAAAGGAGCAGATTACCCGGAAGGTGCCTTTCCCCGCCGCGCGTGTCTCGTGCTCCTCGCTCGCTTCGCGCTTGCCGTTGCTCGCCTGAAAAACGCGAAAAATAGCACCTGTTATACAGGCTAGCTCTGACTTCAAGTAAGCTCCCTTAGCAACCTTCACTGAGCCATAAACAGCCCAGGGCAACCTCGTTGCCGGGGGTTCTTCTTCACTTCCTCTCTCGAAAATGCAACAAAGAAAGCTGTATTTTGATTGCTTTTATTTAGAAAGCACCGAAATACTGAAGAAAGAATCTGCCATCGTTCATACATGTACCTTGACTTCTTCTTCGTAGTTCTGTTTTGTCTGTTCCTGATTTTTCTCTGTACTTTTCACAGCCAAAGTGATATCCTCAAGCTGGCCCTTCAGTAACTTAACATGCAATAAAATATAAGAGACGATTAAGACCCAATAATAACATGGAAAGAAAAGGGGAAAAATAATGGACGTACTTTAGCCTGCTTTTATAGAAATATTGCAAATTCCCTCTTTAGAAATTCTACTCAACAACAAAGTTATTGATTAATTAAAATACAACAGTTACCTCATTTTGTTGTAATATCTTATTATGCTCTTCCTGCAGAGACTTGAGTGAAAGACTGAGCTCGTCCTTTTCAAATACAACACACTCCAACTGTTTTTTCGACGCCTGCAGAAACAAAGAAAGCTTTATTAAGACACACAATGGATCTGGCGGTTTCCTTGCTTCGTTTTTCTCTATGTACGCTGGCTTTCCCTTCTCCTCAAAAACAAACACTTGCAACTTCCAATTCGATCTGGAACGCCCGGGCACATTTAAACGAGTTCTCGAAATACCTCAGTGCTTGTTGAGTTAGCAAGTTACAAAACATTACAATTCCTGAAACTTTTAAGTAAAAAAAAAAACAGTTAACTCTCGTCTTACGGATACCTCGTTATAAAATACCGTTCAAAAGTAAGTTAGCAGTCTTGTCTCGTGAGTAAAGACACAACTCTCATCTCGTCTCTGATAACTTAGTTTACGACATGATAAATAAGCACAATTGAAAAGTTAATCTCATCCTCACCTCATTATTTTCTGCAACATTTCTGTACTGTTGCTGAAGACCGGCCACTGAATCTTTCAACACCTCATTTTCAACAAAAAGTTTCTCAAATTCTTCCACAGTTTCCTTTTAAACAATTGATAAAGATTAGAAACTCAAAAACTTCTCTGCTTGTCGTTGATAATATCATAACAACACAACAACAAATCGTAAAACTGGATCTTTGATGAAAGTGTTTATGAAACGAGTTGTCATAACAGAAAAATTACCTTATTCTTCTGTTCCACAGCTTGTAATTCCTTTCTACTTTCATTTAAAGCCGCTTCTATGTCTTCCCTTTCAATTTTTACAACTGAAATTGTCTTCCTCAACTCCTAAAGAACATTTCAAAAGTCTTTATCAAAAACAATTCACATGTGGCACTTGCAGCAAAGGACACGTAAAACAAGAAAACAAGAGCTTGAAGGAATGAGCATGAATGAGTTTAATAACAATTCAAACGCCAAATTTTTCTGTTAATGACAAGTTTTGTTGATTGATGATGACAAACTGAAGCAAGTAAGATACCTTGACAGACATCTTGCTCAAATCTTCTTGCGATGAACTCATTTCTTTTAACTTGCTCTTCAGCCTCTAAACATTTCAAATAAGAACAGAAAAATACCATTAGATATCTTTCAACTTCACGTTAAATGCCTTTGGAGCCATTAGTACTGAAACACTTACATCATGATTAACCTTGAGCGTTTTAAGAGATTTCAGAGCTTTCTCCTTTTCTGCCTTGACTTTGTTGAGTTGATCACCAAGCTCCTGTATAATGCCCAATATAAACAAAAATAACATTAATAAAGTGCTGCACAAAACTTCTTCGCAAGCTGTATTTTATAACCACTTCATTCCGAAGACTTTTACAGATTTGACGGAACACAATAAGAAGAACATTATTAATTAGCCAATAAAATGGGTTTTAAACAAAACATGCAAAACACGCTTCATTCAGAAAGTTTGCAAAAAAGGGAATGGATAACACAAGTACTCTTACATATATTATTGACACAGTGAAAGCTTTCCCTGTGCAAAACGCCCTTAAGAATTTTTATTCGTCATCTTACCTTCACATAAAACTTGTTTTCTTCGCACTCGTTGACTGCAGTCTCTAAATTTTCTTCAACTTCCTGCTGATGAGACTGGAGATAAAAGACTCAACAGTTAGGATAAAGCTATAAAACGTTCCCTTACAAATTCCACCATTTCGAGAGGGCGACCTCAAAGAAATGGATTACTTTGATGTTAAAAAATTCTGTAAAATTAACCTTATGGATTTTTAAATTAAGGAACTTAGAAAAATATCTGCATTTGAATCTGAGTGCTGTAAACATGTATGAAAAGTTGAGAAATCAAGTGTGTTTTTTATTGTTTGTTTGTTTGTTGGTTTTTTTTGGACAAAGGTAACATTTTTTCATCAGACACACTACTATAAAACTCGATGTAACAACCTAAGCGCTTACAATTCCATTGTCATAAAACGATAACAGGGAGCTCACAAAACATGAAGGTGACAGCAGCAACAACATATATAATGTCAACACACATACCATGCTTAGTTGGGTACATTTCTTTCACCACTACCGCTAAAACACGACCTTTCTTATTATATGAGGACAAGACTTTTTATAGCTTTCCTTTCTATTTTCAACTGAAATATGGCCCCTTAAAATTCAACTCCGGTCTGGAAAAATTTTCCTACATTAATTTGAGTGAGTTAAATTAATTACAATAAACATTCAAATAATGTAGTAAAACGTTTAGTAGTGACACTTTTAATGCTGTCATCATCACGGTTTTATAAGCTCTTTTAATGAGAGCTGCATACACATGTATACACGCACGTACCCTGGCAGCCGCCTCCTGACCCTCGTGCTCAGTGCGCATGGTTTCCAGCGCATTCCGAAGGTGCTCTGTCTCTATTCTAGCAAGTTCCAGATCACTTCTTAGCAACTAACAGGTTAAAAGCAGCAAGAGACAGAAGGTTTCATTGAAAATAAAAAAGATGAACAACAAAAAATAATGAACCATACTAAGCCCTTAAAAGTCATAAACAGATGTAGCAAATAATTTAGCAAATCATGTATAATGAAGGAAAAGTATGATAAGACACAATTTTCAATATCATAATAATATGGTTATGGGTGGTTACCAATCACAGAAACTGAAATTCCACTGCACTTACATCTGTACAATCCTCCCAATTTTGACTTGGAAAGAGTAAACGGCTAACTGGAAAAGCTCAATTAAAGATTAATGTAACGCCCAGAATTCCCAGAAAGTTGTTTTACCTGATTTGTTTCTTTTAGCTTCTCATTTGCCAGCAAGAAATGCTGATTGATTTCACTTGCCCCCTCGCTTGTTAAATCTGCACCTTTTTGTCGTGCAAGTTGATCAAATCTACTCTGAATTTCATTTCTTTCTTCTAACAGACTGTTGACTTGCACTTTAAGATCCTACAAACACCAAAAGAAACTTTCATGTGAATGTACATTCATACAATGATGTATAAATATCTGACCTCCTTCCTTCCTCTACCCCACTATAGAAACCCAGAGTTGAAAAGTTCAAAATGAAGCTTTGCTCTAAGATTCTACTCAGAATAGAATAGAGTGAATGTATGTGTAGAAGTGTGGTTAGTTGCGTATGAAATACAAAACGCTCCAGGGACAATAAACTTTAGTTCCAGGAAATACTCTTTTGGCATACTCCAACCCCACTACAAGCACCAATGTATGCAAACTAAGGGACTGTGCACTGGCGTCCACAGTACAGGATGTTAACCAAATTGAAGTGTGAAGGCACAGTTTTACAAATGTACACATAAACTGTAATTTTCTCAGGGAAGAGGACAAACATGTATTCCCCCACTGGGGAGAATCAGGAGGGGTAGCCTGAGATCATGCCCTCTCCCTATTATCCCTTTATGTCTCCCACGGGAAGAGGACATGATACATTTCTTTGTCTGATCACATGTAAAAAAGCCAGAATCTGGACTTTTTTCTGATTGGATAACAAACAATACGGATGATTTGAGCTGTTCCGATTGGCCAAAATGCCGCTATCCGTTAGTTGTTGTTGATTTCAGTCTGCTTGCTTGCGTAATGAGCAGTGAATACACTCGCGAGTTCGTTATGAAATTTCTGCTGCCTCAGTTTTCTTGAATTTGAAGAATGCCTAAATAGAAGTTTCATCCATTGAAATATTTTCCATCTCATCGTATACTAAAACAGTTGCAGTCAAAACTTCACCAATCATTTGAATGCAATTTGATACCGGCTACAAGTAACAGAAGCGACAAACAGGTTCACTTTTCAAATAATCAATTCATGAATGGAATCTTGACCTGGTTTGACTGTAATTCCTCCTTCAGAAAAAATGCTGCGAATTATTCTGAGCGATCTTCGCTTTCACAACACCTTTCAGTTCGTAAAATATGGTGCTTCAGCCTAATTTTTTTTTCACTGCTTTCGGCACAGAGTGAAGTCAACGAGCTTTAACCAGTAAATTCTTTATTATTTGTAGCTGTTAAATAAAGGTACAGCAGCTCCAGCTAGCAGTATTTCATCACAAAAACAACACATTAATTTTTTTTTTAGGAAGCGCCATCTGAACATGGACGTATTTAAAAATTTTCTTTACCCTAAAATTGATTTCAAAAGAGACATTATTCGCGCCAAAATTTAATTCCCATATGGTAAATGCTTATTGGCTAATAATATGACAGGTCAAGTAGACGTTAGATTATGTAAATTAGGGGGCGGTTGACTGCTTGTTAAATAAATGTATCAGGCGTTTTTTTTTTTTCCTCTCGAGCCAAAGAAGCAAAAAATAATAATAAAAAAATAACGCCTGATCTCAGGTTACAGGAGGGGTGGATAAGTCATCTTTGTAATAATTAACAGTATGCCAACAGCTGTCTGTCCATTTTAACTTGTCTTATGTAATCAATTCACATGTACCTTAATATCTTGCTCAGCTTTTTCACTGTAGGAATCACTAGATTCTTCCACAGCCTTGATAAGCTCTTCCTTTTCTACCATCAGCTTGGCCAATTTTTCATGAAGCTGTAAGACACAATTCAGAAGGGATTACATGTGTTTTCGGGGTGGTTTTCTGGTTTTCATCTAAATAATCTTCACCTTGCCTTAACTATTAATAACCATGGAACAGTCTTGAGACAAAACGCATGTAAAAACCTTCAGTGTGGTCTATTTCTTGTGCTATCAGAAGTCCTTCATTCTTAAGTACCACAAATAGCATTTTAGTGTCCCTTGTATTCAATAGGGTATGGGAGTGTGGCACTTTCTCTACTTTCAAATGCATAATGACAGGAGTAAGTTCCACTAAAACATGTTTGCCACAACTTCAACTCTTATCTATAACAATGTGTCCATAAGAGAAGAGGGCGTCATTTTGCTAAATGAATAAACAAATTAATGAAAGAATGAACGAAGAACGACGAAGACCAACGAACCAATGAATTGGAAAAATGATGGCTTTATCCAAAAGTCACTGTGGCAATTTGTCTTCTCTACCCTAAGTGAATTTGAACATGGAAAATGACAATTTTTGGGAAGAAGTAAAAACTACACTCTAAAAAACAGTCCTTAGAGAAAACCCTTTCAAAACAATTACAAGAACCAACAACAAACTCAACCGACATCTCTGCCTCTGCGGGATTAAAATACAGGCCACAATGGTGGGAGACCAAAGCTCTTACCACAACGCTAACCTTAACCCTAGCTATAAGGCGTCAGAGTGACTGACATCATTTTTCTCTTAATGATATCAATTCATAATAAAGAGAAATGGTTATGCAAGGCTGTCGCTAACATTTCAAGTTGCCAGGTATACGCAATTAGTAGGAGGGGAATTGTACTGCTAGGAAGTTCTTTTGGTTTTATTTTCCTTTTGTTTTCTAAGAAAGAAGCCAGGGCTCAAGCTCATAGTAGCCGGGGAAAATCCCCAGCCCCCGGCTGTTAGTGACAGCCCTGGTTATGAGAATTAGTAAAATGATCATTTGAAGGAAAATGCTTTGATCTTTTAATTATCAAATTCTCTTAAATAATTTATTCTTTAAGGAAATGCATGGACATCAGTATGGAGGTTTGAGAATTGATATTGGGGCTTAAAAAGTTAATAAACGTTGTTCGTTTACCTACCTCATTTATGTTTATATCATTCTGTTTCTTGGTTGTTTCAGATTGCATACTTTCCAAGGAACTGATTTTGAGTTCCAGCTCCTGCAAGATAACAAAGGTTCAGCTCCAATACAATTTGATTTGCCTACTAAGGTCACTTCACTCTCAGCTGGTCAAGCATTTCATTTCACAATCTTAAAACACACTTTCAAAATTCAACTCCTCACAAATGGTGTTGATCTCGTTATTTTCATCAGCTGTGTGACTGGTGATCAATTTCTTCTAAACTGGTCACCTTCATGCGAAAACTATTAAAAGCCAAGACAGCAGTGAACACTTTGAGCATGAAAAGTTCAGCCAAAGTAAAATTTCAAATTGCCTCAAGTCACACTCACACATGTTAGCCAAATCACTGCACAAGAATAAATATGAGCAAGCTTTATATTCTTTTAAATGCAATTTAAAGGAGTTAACAAAGCAAAGCGCCCTCAGTGCCAGGGGTCAGTGGTCATTCGGCATACACACGCCCACTAGTTTGCTATATCCTTAACATGATTCATGCAGTGGCATGTAGAATTTCCTTTGTGCTGCATTGTCCATGCCCCAAGGTTTCTGTCATCTACTCCCCGCCTCTCCTCTCCCTAGTGTTCTTTCTTCACCAATACACACGTAATTTTCAGCCTGACAGGTGTCTGTTTATTTCCTTTCGTGTGGCAGCTCATGGCTGGGTTGCACCATTGTGCCATACATGAGGGTGTTATTCAATCTAGAGGCCGACTGCCAAAAGTTGAAGCCCCCAGATTCTCCAGGCACCCAACCTCCATTTAGCGATGCACTTGTTAACCATTGGCTAGTAGAAACACATTGTGAGGACTCCAGATTCAAGATTCAAGTGATGCACATTCTCATTCAGAGTTAACAGGAAAAAAATATCTGTTACCTTGCAGTTGTCTAGGAGTTGACTCTTTTCTTGTTCAAGTTTTAATAATGTTTCTTGAGTTCTTTCTTTTTCATGCTGTAGTTCCTATCAATGTTAATTTGTTTACAACAAAAGTGATTAATAGTGGAATTTATTTCTTAAACCTCCTGGGAATATTGGTTTTATGAAGCTTTAAAAAAAACTGAGGGTTCAAGAATTGGAATTATACAGTTTAGTACACTCCTGGGAATGTACCCAGCCAGGAATTAAATAAAGAAATGAATCATCAGAAGAATTTTGTTTTCAACTGTAAAAAACAGCATATCCTGCACTTGCCTTTTGGTGTTCAAATCATTGCATGCCCCTCTTGACATTGCCATGCTCGCACTTTAAGATTTACATGTGTTAAAAACCTGACGAGTTTACACTATATGTTGATCCCCATTCTTTTTATAAACCAGTCATCAGATATAGGTTTTTCTGGCATAGAAACTAGAGTAATACCTCTCACCTGAATTTTCCCCAGCAAATGTTCATTGTCTATCTTAAGTTGATCTTGTGCTTTGTCTTCTTGCAAAGCTTGCAATTCCAAGGCATCCTTGTACTTCTACATGTACATTGCAAAATGACACATAATAAAAATCACTTCAGATTGGCAAACAACTTGAAAATAATACTTTAGATTAAACAGGGAAATAGGCATTAACTTGATCATCATGGGCTTTAATTTACTTCAATTATCAATTTTTGTGCTCTTCTTTTTTTCTTTCTTTTTAAGCACGCTATGCCAAAAGTTAGACTGCTAATAAATATACTACAGCTGTGCAAAATAAAATTCTGAAAATTCTTAATAAAATTAATATCAGATAAGGTTCCATGATGGATGCAAGTATTACCACCTAAGTGAAATAATTCGCCAAAATTCTTTAAACATCAGATGGTTTACTGTCCAGTACATACCTTCTTCTCCTTGACAGCAGTTTGATATTCTTCTTGAAGAATTCTCAGTGACTCCTGTAGGCCATTTCGTTCCATGACAACAGCAGACAAATCTTCTTCAAGTTCCTAGATTTTAAAAACTCAATTTATTTTAATGAGAAAAGTAGAGCTTTTGTGTAACATATAGCCATGCAATTAAAAGCCATAACAACCTCCAATAAAAACTGACTTAACATCACTATACTCTCATCACATAAACTGCAGATAATGGTTCTTACTGCAGAGGGAGAATGTCTGGCCCAGTGGCCAATGCATGAGACCTAGATAGGTTCCATAGGTTTGACTCTATCACATGCTCAAAAAAATAATTGCAGCTAACTGGTATGGTTTGGCTTCTGCCAGTTGGAGTCATTAATCACGTTATGCTTGATTTGTCATTATTTGTTAACTGAGGCTTGTTGTATACTATCTGAACCAGCATGGTGTACCGTCCTGTACTTTCACTGTACACAAACCCATATCGTTACTCAAGGCTAAAGATTTTTTCAGCCATTGTAATATTATTATTAATCTAACATTTCACCAGGTTATTAGAATTAATATTCACCATGTAAAACAGTTCTAACAATATTAATTTTTAGTGTTCTATAAAGGAATGATAAAAATAAAAGAGGACTTATAAGTACTTACACGTTATAGCGAATAAAGCAACTGAAAGAAGATTTTTTAGTTCCTTACTTTAACTGTTTTATTATGTTCCTGCTCAAGCTGATTGTACATTCCACGTAACCCATCATTTTCCTCTAACATCTTTCTCCCAAGTTCAGCAGCCATTTTTAATTCTTCATTTTTCTTTAAGATCTAATTTTAAAATGTATTGAAATTTTAAATAATATTTAATTTTATGAACATTATAGTATTTAATACTTCAAGTTTTGCTACAGCTTTTCTTTTAAATCACTTCATTTTTTACACCCGTGCAACTATAACATACATCGGCCAGAGTGCAAAAATTTTCAACTTAATTTGAAACAGTTAACTGAGCTTACACAGTTAAAACTATTATAACTTATGAATTATAATACTTGGAGTTTTGCCACAGCATTAAACAACAAGGTTCCTTCTCACAGTGTATTTAATCTGGCTGGCACATGCAACTTCATGTACAATATTTTACACATCCCAGAGCTGTACATTTAATTTGAAACAATTAATTAAGCTTACAAATAAAAAGAACCATCATATCATTAATTAACATATTACTCTCTTCAGAAAATTGATATTCAGACATAATTACTGGTTAAAGACAATGCTCATGTACACAATATTCAAAATTTTGAGATAATGTACAACACATTATTTGCCTGTCAACATGGCTGTGTCTTCCTAGCGAACAGCATACCAATGCAATCATCTTGCCCAAGGGTCAACTAGTCAATTAGTGAATATAAACTTGTACACATGTACCTTGTCTTTCTTTTCAAACTCGGCATGCACTCCTCTTGACAGCCACTCCTTCTTTTCAGCTTCCAGTCTCTGTACTTCATTTCTTTCTTCTTCCAATTGTGAGGACAAGTCTATAAAAATGTCCCAAAACAAAAACAAAGCACATAATTTAACCCTTCAACAGGGCTGTCATTAAGAGGCGGGGCTGGGAATTCCCCAAGCTATTAAGAATGTGGCCTCTGGCTACTTTCATAGGAAAATAGAAGAAAAATAGAACGAAAAGAAATTCTCTAGCTGTTTGATTCCCCACCTACTTGTTGTATTTACCTGGCAACTAGAAATCTTAGTGACAGCCCTGCTTTGCACCTTAAATTATACACCATACCTTCACACTTTGCTTTGCTTTGCTTCAACAATGCAAGTTGTTTCTTGACAAATTTTATCAGTTCTTCTTTGGGAAGTGACTCAAGCTGTGAGAAAATTAATTGAAAAATAATTTTACTGAACTCCACCTGGTATGTATGTTTAACTCATTCATTCTTGCATACACTATATTTTTTTTATTATTAATAATTACTACTCATAATACAAGGAGATTCCCCCAATACAATGTACAAAGAGACATAGGGCCCATTCACTTTAGTTTCTCTGTTTAAGTCTTTAACCACTGATGTCAACATTTAAATTCTCACTTGTTACTCCACATTTCCTATATAGTCAGCAAAAGTTGTTAACATATCAAATAACAATTAAGTCCTGTTTTCTCATGATCACTGTTTCATAACACATTGATATAACAAGGAGAAATTTGACACTGATCACCCCTAGGGTTTAAAGGGGGCTCTGGACTGGAAGCTATCTAGGAGCAGGAGTTCACCTGAAGCTGGGGAAAAAAAACTTTCCACAGAGGGAACTGACAACTACCTCTATTCAATTTCCTGGCTTCTCGCAATTGCTATTATTTATATCATTAACTCTATCCTTTGTTTCAAAGCAAAGCTCGTTATACAGCTGTAGGGAAGTACAGTCGACTCTCTTGATGGACACCTCTAAAAAAAGATGGGCACCTCGCTAAAACAGACCCCAAGACTTAGTGCCTGCTTTTCTTTACTCCTTTTAGTTGCTTCTCAATAAGACGGACATCTCTCTAAGATGGATATATATAGTGCCGGTCCCAAAGGTGTCCATGTTGAGAGAGAGTTAATTGTACTACATATAATATCATATTACATACCTTTCCTTGAGACTTTATTGCAGTTGTGTTTGACGCACCCTCCTTTTTCATGCTGTTGGTAACACCAAGCGGATCACCCCCATTCTGTCATAATAACATAAAAGATAACCTGTTCCCTTGATTCATTTAATTAATGCTGAATGATTAGCAGTAATGTGAAAAAATTTGGCCATTCAAAAACTTTTGTCTAGTTTTTGGCATGGGCAAAAGTTTTCAGCAGTATCACTTAAATCTAATATAATATTAAATACTATCTGCAACCAAAACAAATGTACAATCTTGGACTAAAAGTGTTAAGAACTTTGCACTTCCTTACCCACAGAACACCTATCCACGGATTTGGTACCACGATGGCCCCTCCCCTCCCTCCACCCTGGTCAATGTAGTTGTTAAGTTGGCAGTAAAAAATGATCCAGTGGGATTTCAATTTGCTTTTGGGGGAAATGGGGTGTTTTTTCAGTTGACAGTGTCTTCAACAGCTAGCTTTACCTTGAAACTAGACATGGCAATGCCCATTTTTCTTAACGTTTCTTGTCCAAGATTTTAGCCATATTTGAAGGGGTGCAAAGAGAAAAAACCCTGAGGGACTCCGGGTAACTTTAATATTCATCTATTCATTTATTTATTTGTTATTTCTACAGGGCTTCTGATATTTCGCGGAAAAAAAAGCAAAATTTCGCGGGATTTTCAGGGGCAAATTCGCGGAAAAATCGACTGATTTCGCGGGATTTTCGCTTGAAAAAGTCAAAATTCGCTGAAAAATCGGCCGATTTCGCGGGAGAAAAGTCAAAGTTCGCAGAAAAATCAGCAGATTACGCGGGATTTTAGCGGAAAAAAGCCAAATTTCGAAGGATATTCAGGGGCAAATTCTTAGAAAAATCGGCCGATTTCACCGGAAATTTCGGGGGGAAACTTCGCCAAGAAACAATCAGTAAAAAACAGCCGATTTCACTGGATTTTTTTTTTTTGGCAAATTTCGCTAAAATCGATCAATTTTGCGTCGATATGATCAGCCTTGTTTAACCCTTTTTTTTTAACAGGGATAATCATTTGCTCTTTCAACAACAGTTCGCTCGAGAAATGAGCGAATGATCAATTTTGCGTCGATATGACCAACGTTGTTTAACGTTTTTTTTAACAGGGATAATCATTTGCTCTTTCAACAACAGAACGCTCGAGGAATGAGCGAATGCTAAAGCGATTAACATTATGGTTAGTGCCCAGTTTTTCGCAACGTTCATCTAAAAATGCCTGGTAGTTTTGGGACGTTGTTTACTCGTTGCAGTGACGAAGTTTCAAGATAAATTTGGACGTTTGGGGTGAATAAAACAGGTCTAATAGCCAAGATAAGTATTAAATATGTTTTGCCAACATGTATTTGGAAATATTTCTGGCGGATTTCGCGGTATTTCGCGTTTTTTTGGGAATTTCGCGGGATTTCGCGGAAATACCTGAATTTCGCGGGTCCGCGACCACGCGAAATATCAGAAGCCCTGTTTCTACATCAAGTTGATGTTTGACTCAACAACATTCATCTGAAAAAGAAACACTTCACAAAGAAATCAAACTTAAAGTAGAAAACCTTCCTACAAAAAAACTACTTTTGAGTGTGCCAGTAAAATTGTTTGCTGTGACAAATTAAACTCAAATTACCATTTAAGCTTCGCCATGTTTACCATTATGTTTTGTTTTTGGTTCTATACCCCAGGAGCAAAGGTATTCACGAGTATTTTTCTTGTAACAATTTCAAGCGTGAGTCATTGAAGATGGATGGTGATAATGATGATGATACTGGGTTAGTTAGTAAATGTCTGTGTTGATTCCCTTTTTTATGGAGTTGTTAGCATCTACCAGGGATGAATGCATACACTGGTTAACTACAAAGTGTTAGCAATTCCAATTTGTTTTTAAGGCAATAATGCAAATGTTGGTGACTTTTTGCTTTAAATGATGGAAAATACTCCATACAATGTAAGGGTAACCTATATATAGTCACCAATATTTTGTAAATAACAGCTGTTAATCACAAAAAAATGTGTAATTCTATCTGTAGGGAGCAGTTAATTACAACAAAAGAAATTATCAATATCATAATGTTTTAGTCTAGTTCTTAATTAAGCCTAAAAAAGCTAAGTTTCTTTTATCTCAAAGAAGGTTTACTTTAAAGAATTACTTGGATTTTTAGGGCAAAAAGCTGCAAAGTGTTAACTGCATGAAACCTGCTCTAAGGGGAAGCTTGATAGTTCAGATTGATAATGAATTATGTTCTCTGACAACTTAATTTGTACACTGGTACCTCACTTGTTCAGATGTTTTGTCTCAATAAAGAAACAGCTAATATTTCCTTTTTAGATCACAATGATAACAAAAAAATCTCAATGTTTTTTCCAGAATACCCTTTTACAACTGTTTGCCTGCACACAACTCACACACTAGTACATTGAGCGAACAAATACCTTTGCTACTTGGACAAGTTAATTACCTTGAGTTTATCAAAATTCACAATTTGCTACAAATGTAAAAGGGCTCAAATTCCAAACTTTACGTTTGCAATAATTTCAACACATTGTTACACAGTCAGGGCTTTCAAATTTTTCTTTTGGCAAAAGAAAATTTTGCTAGCCCTCCAGGCTTGGCAAGTGGATTCCTGTGACAACAATGCTACATGTTAGTTCTACACATTGATTTTCACATTATAAAACATTGTAAAGCCAAAACCTATCTCAAAAGCAACTTATCATTATGCAGTGCCTATGGTCTAATTTAAGCAATATCATATTAGGTTCTTTCACTTATCAGCTTGTTATAGAGCGTAAGGGAATTCCTACACATTCAAAACTTTGCTTTAAATATTTTTCTTCCAGGTTTGATCCTGGCTAAAAGTCTCATTTTTTTTCTGAAATTTGAAACCTGTCATTAATTTTAATGTGTCAGTCATCGCTTTTGTCTTAATAACGCTTCACATCACCACAAACCGCCGTCACATCGAGAGGAACGAACTGTCTGCACGAGTAAAGTCAGTTCGTTTCAAAGATAACTTAACCCTCGAAAGTGAAGTGCTTTCATTTCGCAGAGTCAAACCGTAATCCTTAAAATTGCCAAATATTTGTTATGGTAGAGAAAGCAAACATTCGTCAACTTTTAAACGCGTTAAACAACCTTGAAGCATCTCTGGCCGCTTGGAGCTTACAAGATCACCTAAATCGCATACACAGTATCAATACTAAACAAACCGCAACATTTTTGTCAAATGTTTTAGTACTAACAAAACTTATAAACACTGCTGATCTACTTAAAGGATTTAAAGGCTGATTTGTTTAATAAAGAAAAGAAGTGAAGCATGTAAACACGAGATAGTTTTCTAGAAGATCGATCAATGAACTTCGCATAACGTCATACTTTTTAGAACTATATAACGTCCGATTAATGAGTGTTTAAGGCTAGAAACTAATAAGATAATGAATTAAAACTTTCTTATAGAAAAACATTCCTCAGCGTGATTTTTTTACAGAAAACCACTAAAACAGAAAAAAAGATAAGTCTAATAAAGTTAGGTATGCACTTACATGTGCGGAAGCCATCAGCTTCGAGATTGTCCTTCTCCGCACCTATTGGAAAATTTTCCACTCACTTAAGCAACATTTTGAAGTTACCTCCATTAAATATTCAACTCATACGTCATGGTAGAGGCTCCGTTAAATTTCTTTTCTTCTCTCCAGCCAAGATAACACACAGCTTATAATAATTCTGTCCCGGAGTCTGTCCCGGTGTTTTGGAACAAACCTCCACGTCAATAATGAGCCGCAGTATATAGCGGTCACCTAAGAACTTGATAAACTCATGCGTAAAGGGTCTCGTGCATTCTGTCTCGTTATGGCGTTGTTCTCGTGAGTAAACTGGATCCAAGCGGCGGGAAATTTCCCTTTGAAGGTAAATGAAAAATGCTATGTTTGCTTCGAGGTTGTTCAAGATTTTCAAGCAATTTTCTGAGATTTTTGCCATCGCAAACGTTAAAGAAGGTAATGATCGGTACTTCACAGTTTACAACATTCATATTTCTTGATCTTGAAACCACTGGATTAAGAAAACCTGTGGAAATCACTGAACTTTGCATGGTGGCTGTTGAACGAAGTCATATCATTGAAAGTACCAAGACGAAAACTATTCCTCGTTTAATCGATAAACTTACAACTTGTGTTCGACCTACAAAGGAAATTGAGCCGTTTGCTTCATCGGTAACTTGTTTATCAAATGAGGACCTTGAAAAGAAGAGGGGCTTTGACATCGAACATGGAAGAATTGTGAAGTCATTTATTATGAGACAACCTCAACCTGTTTGTTTAGTAGCACATAATGGCGATCAATTTGACTTCAAAATTCTGGTTTCTCACCTAGAAGATGTTGGAATAACATTACCTGAGAGTGTATTCGCTTCGGATTCACTCAAAGCTTTTAGGAAGCAGCACAAAGAAGAGAAATACGACACGAGTAATAACACAGCTGAGGCTGGTGGCAAAAGAAAACGGTTTTCATGTTCCCTGAATAATCTGTACAGCACTTTCGTCGGAGGTGAATTTGAGAATGCACATAGCGCCGAAGGAGATGCTTTAGCTTTGCTGCGGCTTGTTATTCACAAGCCAGATGTCCTCGGTTATTTAGAAAGTGGTGCACATAGACTTTCAGTTAAGGTTCCTACATGTAAGGTGACACTGGATGAAAAGGATATTAACCAAGTTCAAGATGAATATCTTTCACAGTTGGAAAAAGAAGGACTCTTTTAATACTAAAGGGTAGAGCTTTTGGCGTAACTGCAGAATACGCAGGACTTCACAAGCTATACAGTCAATTTGCTTGAAAGTAATCTCGCACAGAATTATGGGTCTAAAAATTTAAGCTTATATTTATGTCAACCAAAATGCTGAGTTCTGTCGCCCAAAATTTTACCATCCTCAACTCTTGTTTTGTCTCATTGTGGCTTTGAAAAAAACAAGATATATTACCCATTTACAGCCCTTAACTGTTTGTCTTAACATGTATTACACACACTGCTCAATCCAATAATATTATTATATTAATCTGTCTGTGTATTACACCTAATACTAATAATAGTTGACACTACAGCTGCCCCATCTCTGTATATTGTTGGGCAATAGTATTCTGGGTTGTTGTGTAGCCTGCGAACAGCAGACGTTTCTCCCCGCTCATCGCCGCTGAGGGACGTTTTGCGAGGAGGAACATCTGCGTCTCAGCAACAGAAATTCCATACTGATGACGTAAATCAATGTTTACATAATAAATCTGGTAGTCATGGGGTTCCAAATGCAAATTTGTTCAGTTTTACGTTTCTCCTGGTCGATTTTGGAAAAGTGTTGTGTTCATCTGCGAATGAGCTCCAGCAAAACTCAAATACTTCTTTTAGAGAAGACTACATTCCACAAATATTGACTGTTTTGTTAGGGATTTATCGCGTTTGCATTTGACCTTTGCCACCTTTTGTCTTTTGTCTGTCTTTCGTAAACAATAGTTGAAACAGTGACACTACTCCTTTGACCAATTAGCTCTTCTGACCAGATTCTGGACAGATTTTGCGTCATCAGTATGGAATTTCTGTGGCTGAGTCGCAGACGTTCCTCCTCGCAAAACGTTGCTCAGCAGCGATGAGCGAGGAGAAACGTCTGCCGTTCGCAGGCTAGGTCATTGTGTAGCTCTTTGAAATATATGGATTCGTTAAAAAAGATTTTCACACGTATTTCATACAACAGGTGAGATAAAAACAGGAAACAGAAGGTTCCATGCACTGTTTCAGTTCCATTTACACAACTTTGATCAAAACATTCTCAGTTTCGAGAATAGTTAATTCTAAACCATAAGAAAAGATTCAGTTAGAAGTTGGAATTTTTCGCTATTTTCGGAAAGTAAGCCGTAGGAATTAAAAGGTTTGATGAATTCATGCTTGCGCATTCTACAGGTTCTAGTCATTTTTGTAAACTTTATAGAAGGACATGTGTGAGCAGGGAATAAGTCAGCAGAGAATTTGATTGTCGCCAAATTTCTGTAATCATTCATTGTTCTGCTAGTGATAAGCTAGCCGCTGATTCACTCATCTTGCTTGTTCGGGACTGAGTCTTATTCCCTCAAAGAGGGAGAAAGTGTCTGGCAATCTTCTTTCCTATCAAAGATTTGCGAACTTGTGTCTGGCAAACTCTCCAAGTGTTTATATATACACAGAAATAGCCACCTTATAACTTCATCTATGCTTAACAATTGTCTTTTGGTCCATAACTTTCAAAACAACTGCTCCACAGAATGTCACTTATAACACACAATTCAAAAGAGTATCAAAGTATGACTCTACATTAAACGTCACAAAATCTACCTGAGCAGTCCCTTTGGAATTCTCTGTTTTACCTCATCCTAACCATCTCTTACTTGGGGGCGCGAACAAGAACAGCATCATCGTGACCCACCAATTCCTTGCGGGCCCCGGTTCAAGCAAAGATTTTTTACGGCATACTGACTGTATATTTCAACTGTAAGCGCTTTTGTTAATAAACGTGTGAGTTACCAGAGTGCCCCCTCTGGATTTTGCCTTCTAGGCAAAATCGCTGTGGGGGGCAAAAATTTTAGGCAGCATAGCTATAAATTTTTGGGGCAACATAACTCTGGTTTCAGGTGACCTTTATACTTCAGTGAGATAAGTTTTGGTTCACTTGACCATTTACCTGTCACAAATGAACTTTAACAAGTTGCAATTTGGCTGCATATTTATTTCCTTATTATAGCAAATTAATGCTTCATGAAATCGCATTTGATTTTTCTTAACTTTAATTTATTTCTGTGCCATTAAGTGGACTGTTAATTTCTGCAACCTCAATTTCCATTTTTTTGCCTCTAAATTCTCAATACACTTCTGACATTCTTGACACGTAAGAAAGAGGAGTATTTCATCAGGGTGGAGATCCACCAGTAACAGTGAAACTGTAAAGAACCCTTAAAGTGGCCAGATTTCTTTGCTTGACTAACTTGGTATGTTTTGGGAAAGTACCACGAACAAAATTTATATTTCGGATTATACATTTAACATTGTTCCTGTTGTCTCAGCAAGTTTTATTTCCTTGATAACGATATTTTAATTTCCTTCATTTTGAATTGTTACGCTCTTTTTCATTTATTTCCTTTATTTGAAAGTTGTTTTTCCACTAAATTCACGTTAATTTAAGTCATGTTAATTTCCAATACCTTAATTTCTGGAGTGTTCCTGTAATAAGGTCCCGGGGGTGGGGGGAGGGGGGGCGTACTTGGGTAGATTTTTGCTGTGTATTTGCAGCTGGCCTCTCAGAGCCCCTAACCCATTATAGTCTATTCTGTGACCAATTATAGACCCTATCTTAGTCACTTTTGAGCAAATATGTAATTTTTACGATCCCAACTGAGTCACTTTCTATTTTTATGAGTTGACCCATTTTTTAAACTGAATGAAGAACACTTTAATTTTCACCTACTGATAAACATTCTGGTACGTTTGCTAACCATAAATGTGAAGAACTGTCTTACCCCACAAAATCCGAAAATGTGTGACCCCATTATAGTCACTCCAGTCGTGAAAATGCACCCACCCAGTGCCACATCCCTATTAGCCTCGTATTAGGAAGTACCCCCCCCCCCCCGGGAATAATGTATTATTTTAAGTGTGCACACCGAAGCACACACCATGAACAGGGCTGTCACTAATGGCTGGGGACCATGGATTTTTCCTGGCTTTTATGAGTGTAACCCCAACTACTTTCTTAGAAAAAAAAAGGAAACAGAACTAAAAGAACTTCCTAGATGTTAAATTCCCCAGCTACTAATTATTATATATTTCTAGCAAATTGAAATCTTAGTGACAGTCCTGCATATACATGAAGCTTCTACCTGAGATACGATTTTGCTCAATATTTTTTGTGTTTATAGTTCTTTGGCATTGATTAGATGGATGAGGAAGGTTCAATTAAATAGAGAACATCAAAAGAAGCCAGCATAAGGCAAAAGTAGTGTTTTGGTTATGTACTAAATATTTTCTAATTCCATGTCTTACGAAATAGAGTGCTGTGTCTGTGCTAGTATAATATTAAAAAATTAGGGTTAGGATTAAGCCATTGTCGAGAGATTTTACAATTTGAAAATTGTTTGTAATGATTTTATTGAGCATTGATTTGCTCTTGCTGTCATGTATATTAGTCAGAGACCCTAATAGGGTTCTTCAATCCCATCATACTGATCAAAGCGGGCAATGAAGCTGGCTATGTGGTACACAAAAGATGATAAAATGAAAATGGATAAGGTACTTTCTGTTTACCATGATTCACCAGATAAGTGTGTTGCTCAATACTGATTATTTTAGACTGCTATAAATATACACAACAATAATAGCAAAAACCATGACAATGGCAAAAAGCACCAAACAATAGAAAAACAATAGATGTTGAAAATTAAATGCAGCCAGTGAACTGAAAAATACAATTTTGGGGGAGATAGATAGATTTGCGCGATTTCGTGGCCGAAAGGAATGCAAAATCCGAAATTGTTGCTGTTTTCAAACTTTTTTATAATGAATTTAAAATAATGCTGCAAAATTTTCTTTTTTTTAGTGGTGGTGGTGGGGAGTACATTTGTCAGCCATTGCATAAACTGGAGGGTTAGTTGTGGATAGCTATTTTACCCCAACATAAAAAAAAAAGAAAAACATTTAGCAAATTTCATACTCAACGTAACTGACTCCTTACCCATGCCTAACACATCTTTAATCAGTAAAAGAGACTTATATGCTCTTTTTGAAGCCTGCCTGGTGTGAACAAAGAGTAGAGAACTCTTTTTTCAACGTTTTTATTGTTATTCACCACCAGTAACATCATATAATCTTGAAGGACTTCTATTTTTGTAAGAGTTATTGAGATCTTGTAAGTGCGGGTCATGAAAGTGGACAGGACTTTGTGACAGTGTTTAACATTATACAAAATTATGGCAAAGCATTTTCAATATTTCAAAACAACACAAGGATACTTTTCAGTTTGGAAGACGGTTGTTTTTACCCATAAACGGAGCTATTTCTTCCGATAATCGGAGATAAATCTCACAAAAGTGATTGGAATTGATGGGTTTGGCTACAGGCGAGAGTTTGTGCAATTTTGCCCCCTCTTAACTTGCTCAGATGTAGAGAGCCAAAGGAGTCAAAGGAGATGTCAGCACTAGACAAATGCTTTTGGGGTTATGTGTACGCTTGAAATTGACTCAGCCGTTATGATGACGATGCAACCATCTCTCAGAACAATAAAAAGCTGACAGCCTACGAGCAAGATCTCCATTTGATATCGAGAGCAATCACACGTGAGTAACACGCGAAAGAAGACGGGAGAGCAAGGGGCGGGGAAAGAAAGTGAGAGTTCCTCGTTTTCCCCGCCCTTCAAGGCTTCTCCGCTCATTCGCGCGTTCTCTTGCCACTCGAAATGGAGAGGTCGCCCCCAGTCCATAATATTTCTTGGTAATCTCGCGCGTTCGCCATTCGGTGAGCCAGTTTACGTTAGGAATTCCGAGGAAAAATTCGAGCTATTTACACACTGCCAATGTCCACTATGGCTCCACGTCTCCTTTTTCACCCATTCCAACCAACCCTTAACACTGATTAACAACATTACGGCACTCACACGTGCCTGACACAAAAAAATCCTCTCATACAGCTAATACAACGCCCAAGTGTACGCTGCGATAGCGTCTTGTTAGTTTGTGGTTTTGTTGGTTACTTCACGTGTCCTGGTCATTGCTGTATAACATTCCCAAAATATTTCACGTGTTCACGGTTTTCCTGAGGGTCTCAATAGGGTTAACCGATAGGCGTAAAACGGCCAAAAATTTAGTGGATGGCGGTGAAAATTTAAAAATTTTAACCGTTAGCCGTAAATAAGGTAAAAAAATAGTTAACCGTAAAAGAAATTGTTCCCTAGATTTGTTAATTTTAAGGAAGGTGCTAAACTCACTTTTAGTTGCGTTATTTATTTCCCGGCTACTTTGACTCCGTACGTACGTTAGCCCAAGCGCCTTTTAGTTCTGACCCAGTTCATTACTACCCTTCGCACAGCGCGCAAATCGCGAATGAAAACACAACGACATATATGGAGTGTGACTCTTGCTGGGTGCCTAATGGACACAATGGACCAGCGCGTGCTTTATTGACAAGATATCTTAGCAATACAGTTCAACAATACAAATGTTCTTGAAGTAATATAAAAAATTACAGAAATAATATAATTTCAACAAAAACGAACATTTAAATAATATGGAACGTGACAAAAAGTAGAATCAAAGGAATGATACACTACCCGGTACGAAAACCCGGAATAAAAAAACCCAGTGGGACAAAAAAACCGGGAACGTACTCCTCGATCGAATGCAGTGTATCGAGCTCCGAGGATTAGAACTTTAGACTAACTAAGGAACTAATAATAAGTTTCATCACCGATAACGGCTGTCCAAAAGGCGAGATAGCCAAAAAAGTCTATACGTCGATATTTATACAAATATTCCTAGTGTATAATAAAATGTAGTTACGTAACCTCTATTAAAAAACTGAGTAATTAAGAAGAAAAGGTTGACACAAATGTGACAAAAATGCTACGAACCGTAATGAAACAGCTTTTCAACTACACGGTGTTACGTTGAAAAGCATTTATTCATTACTACCCTTCGCACAGCGCGCAAATCGCGAATGAAAACACAACGACATATATGGAGTGTGACTCTTGCTGGGTGCCTAATGGACACAATGGACCAGCGCGAGAGAAAAAACAAAGACGAGAAACGAACGTGCGGGAAAAAGCAGTCTACTTCAAAAAAGCAAAAAAGTTACAAATTGATTGCTCTGGGTACCATTAACTTATCTTTGGTACTAACATTTATATAAGTATCCTTAGATTTGGCTGACTTCCAACCAGCATGCCTATCCAGAAACTCTCCAGAAATACCAGCAGCGTTTGATGCGGTAGCGCCGCCCTTTTTGAGGCTATGAGTACCGTATCTGTCAACATCTTTGACAAAAATTTTTATAGTCTCGCGGAAAATTTCCCTAACTCTAGAATAAGAGATAGAATGTTGAAGGGCAGTGCCTTTGGATGAAAGTCTGCAAACTAAAGGCTGAACAGGATTATCAGGCAATTTAGATAACATTTTTTCAGTGATGGAAACAGGACAAGTAATCTTGCCTGACCTTGCAAAATAAAGGAAATGCCTTTGAGAACGTTGATCATTCTTACGCTTAGGACAAAAAATTGACATATGATCAGAAAAAATAGAAATATGACTTCTGTTGATGCGAATAACTTCGTCACAACGCATGAGACCAGCAAAAGCAGTAATAAATATAAAACAGGTTCTAAGGTTAGAAATAGAAGCCTGAGGAGTGTTAAATTTTTCTGCAACTTTAGTGACTAAGTCAACGTCAACAGATTGTTTCCCTTGAACAGGTTTACCCAATAAACGTTTAGAAGCTTCCAAAACTTGTTTAACCAGGCTGCATTCGGCTGGAGAACTAGCTCCGGCAATTTCATGAGCCCACCTAACTGCATAAAAAGCAGCTTCACTAGGTGCAGGAGAATTACATGATTCAACTTTCTCTCTTAGATATAAACAAAACAAAAAAGGAGAAACGGGGAACTGATTATAACCTACATTATCCTTTTCCCATTTTTTCCAATTAAGCCATGCATTTTTATACTTAACATTGGAAGACGTGGCTTTAGAGCAAAGTACAAAAGCAGGAAGAGAGTCGGCCAGGCCTTTCAACTTGTTAGGCAAAGGCTGAAACCTCTGAGACCACAATCCAGCTTGAAAAACATCTATATGAAGAAACAAATAAAAAAGGAACACACGTGTAATCGACAAATCGAAAATAACGCGCTTAGCAGGAGAAATCCAGACGAAGAGCGAGAACATTAAACCTAGGCATGCACGAAAAACGGACCTTTTGTTAGAATAAACAAAAGATGAACCCCTACCAGGAATAAACATATCACGAGATTTAGGTAAATAACAAAAATCCTTAACAAAGTCTTGAAATAAAAGCGAACGATCAAAAGAACATAGCAATGGCCAAAAAGGCGCAGATTTCCACTCTGGTACAACAAGAGTGCCTTTAGCCTTACACGATTCCATGTGATATAATACTGCGCTAATTAAGTGAGGAGGCGGACAAACAAAATTGTTACATTCTTTCCCCCAATCCTGCGTAAAGCAATCCACTGCTTCAGTACCAGGACACCAAAACTTAGAATTAAAACGAGGCAAATGAGTATTGTAACTGCACGCCATCCTGTCAACATCAAAAGGACCCCACTTAAATGTAATCAACTTGAACAAATCAGGATGCAACATCCAGTCATCAGGATCGACGATGCGACTCAAATAGTCGGCCAGCTCGTTGTCACCTCTGGGAATCCATTGAGCCTGAAAAGACACGCTGTTAGTCATACAAAAACTAAAAATATCGACAGCAATCTGCTGCAACTGAATGATACTGCTCCCAGCATGTACAATACGAACAACGTTCTGATTATCTGAAAAGATCTTAACCTTCTTACCAATAATAAAGATCTGAAAGCTTTTCAAGGCTAAGTAAACAGCCAGTAACTCACGAAAAGAAGAGCTCTTAGCACGCTCAACAGAACTCCACATTCCGGAACAAAACCTCCGTTCGCCACCAAAAGAGATGTGAGCACCATAACCAGACTCGCTGGCATCGCAGGTTAAAACCACGGTAGACGACAAAGGTCTATTTATTGGATAGCCATTAAACGCTTCTACATGCATTAACCAAAATTTTAATTCATGTAAAACTCCTTCAGTTGCAACAAGTACATCATCCCACGAATGTCGCAATTGAATGAAAAAATACATTTGTCTAGTAAATAATCTGGCAATAGGCCCCAAAGCAACAGAAAGGGAAATCACAAATCCAGAAACACGAGCTACGTCCCTAACACGAAGGTTAGGAAATTCGTCAATAAGACCAGTCAAAACTGACTTTAACTTCACAATCTTTTTCTCTGGGATGATAAAAAGCATTCGAATTGTATCGACAATTATTCCTAACCACTCCCCCAACTGACGGGGCTCCCAATTGGACTTCTTCTCGTTAGACCTCCAGCCAGAAAGCTGGAGATCAGACCTGACTAATTTACTAGCGGACTGAGCATCTAATAACGATCTGCAGGCAAAGATTCCATCATCAATATACACAATAGCAAAAATACCAAAGGATCTCCAACGAGCAACGAAGGGTTTAAACATCTTCGTAAATAAATAACAAGCTCAAGACAGACCGAAGGGCAAAACTCTGAAAACAAAATACCTAACAACGCCATCGAAAGACCACGAAAATCCTAGAAATTTCCAAAAATTAGAGTTAATATCCAAATGATGATAACCCGACTCAATGTCAAAGGTGAAAAACCAAAAATTCTCACGAAACATAACCGCCAA
Organism: Porites lutea; assembly: GCF_958299795.1. NCBI lineage: Eukaryota > Metazoa > Cnidaria > Anthozoa > Scleractinia > Poritidae > Porites > Porites lutea. The sequence goes on from NC_133210.1 coordinate 1,367,270, forward strand.
AGTAGGAAGACCTTCATATTTAAACTTAAAGTTCTTAACGAAAGGATTAACGGATCTACTAAGATCTAAAACTAAACGCAACTTACGTCCTACAACAACAGAAAGCGGATTACAACAATAAGGTCTCGAAAATACCTCTATCACACATCTATTCAGTAAAAACTCGTTAATAGCCTTGACAACAAATTCTGCATTATTAAGCGCATTTCTATTGTTCGTAAGGTAACAAGGTGGAGGTAGAGCAATGAACGGGATCATGTAACAATTCAATAAAACTCCAAAAACGAGGGCAGATAACTGCAAATTATTGAACCACCAAGCCTTGCGAGCAGCAATACGGCCTTGAACTGACTGCTCAGGAGCTGAATCCTGGATTACATCTGCATTGTTGTAATCGAATAAATCTATAAAATCGGTTTCACCTGAATCGTCGTACGAAGGTAAATTAATAACATCGGACCCAGGATTACTTGGATCCCTGATTGGCGGGCATAATTGTTGGCTGCAATGGTAACTGTACCAACTGGCGTTGCCAAGAGTAGCCTGCGTTGCTGCCTGAAGCGGGAGAGTTTCTTGAACGATAGCAGTTCCTCCAGAAGTGCCCTGGCTTACCGCAGAGGTAACAGCCGCTTCCTCTAAAACATTCCTGACTTCGAGGAGTTTGCCGGAATGGAGGGATTCAATCGCGCTGTCGAAGTGAGTAGCGACCTTCTCTTGGTGGTTGTACTGTTCCTCGTTGCCCTTAGATTTAAAGGAGTGGTGAGCCGAGTTTTCTAAACGAATTTTCTTAGCGGCAGAGTTGATGGAATCGTCGTTCTGCCTTTTCAACTCTTCCTTAAAGGAGGAAAGTTCGTGAGACAAGAAGCTTTTAAGCTCTGCCAACATCGGTGCGGAAGCCGCAGGCGAACCAGTTGCAGCAGGGCCAGCAGAAAGTGAAGGAGCAAAGATTGCTTGACCTTGGGAAAGGACGGTCTCTGGCTGAGCAGAATCAACATCCATCGAAGCAAAAGAAAGAATAAACAAAACTTCTAGTTTGGTCACCGATAACGGCTGTCCAAAAGGCGAGATAGCCAAAAAGTCTATACGTCGATATTTATACAAATATTCATGTGTATAATAAAATGTAGTTACGTAACCTCTATTAAAAAACTGAGTAATTAAGAAGAAAAGGTTGACACAAATGTGACAAAAATGCTACGAACCGTAATGAAACAGCTTTTCAACTACACGGTGTTACGTTGAAAAGCATTTAATCTACATGTAGACTCCATTTCCGCCGCTCTCTCGGGGAACTAATTTTTTCCATAGCGAAAATCTGGCTCCTTTCGGGAATGAAAATTTGCGATTTTTAGGAGCTCGTGCCCTCGAAATACTAGTAAAACTAACACATAGAGATGTCACTGTTTGTAAAACACGTTGCCGATAAACAATTCCCTGTTTTTCTCTGACGCTACGGTAGACATTGCAGTGCCTAGTCCCCATTCGGCGTCTTCCCACGAAATCTCGGTGAAGGCATTTTGGTGGCGCGTCTGAGAAAAAAAAATTCGCTCGGACCACGTGACCCGAAACGGATTAGCCGCGCGGTATAATGAGGCCTATGGACAAGACAACGGCAGACAATTCTGTACGGTCCATCGCTATCATTAATAAAAACACTGGACACGGGAATTTTGTTATTGGCCGTTTCCAAACTAGAGCTAGAAATGGATTATCCGTCTGAGACTAGCCTGTGCACAGTCGCCCCCTCCCCCACAGACACCCCTTATCCGATTTTTTTTGCTGAGGGGAGAGCGTGGCTGTACACAGGCTATCTGAAACGGATAATCCATCTTCAAACTGTCAGTCAAAATTGACAGATAAAGTCAGGCGGATTGTTCATTCAAAATTAAAACCATTCCATTTACAAATTAAGACGTATTACCTGTCTGACGCGAATTATCAAACGGATAACCCATCTCACACGAACAATCTGTCTCTAGTATGAAAACGGCCATTTCTGTTATAAATGAAGTCCCCCTCCCCCACCCTCCTGCCTCGAGTTGGGAGTTCGGATGTCTGCTTTTGCTTTTTCACAAAGATTATTTTTAAATTGACTATTGACAGTTCTATTCGTAAAATAATATTAGAAATGGAATACTTTATAAAAAGTATGATCTATCAAATGTTAAAATTGTTCAAAGCTTCATTTTATCCCAAGATGATCTTATAAGACCTTTATTTTGCTTTGAAGGTACAAAAAATACAGGTTTATTAATATTCAACTCTTCGAAAGAAAATAAATTAATTTTTAACTTTTTTGTTAACCGTGACTGAAAAAATTAGCAGGGGAATTCATATTTTTACAAAGTTTTTAAAAAACTTTACTAGTACTAGTAAAAAATTTTTTTTCGAAATTCTTTAACATTGAAAAATATTTTTCATTAATTTTCTTAATATTACTGTATACTAATGAATGGAAAAATGGGCAAAAAAGAAATGACATTTCGCGAAATTCATTTCATGGTATATAAGTAAATTATACTATAGTAAAATTGTGAAATGGGCGAAAAAGGCTTGACCTTTTAGCGAGATTTTCATTTACTAGTATATAAATTACATTTACCAGTAAATGGTAAAACGGGCCAAAAGGGTATGACTTTTTAGCGAGATTTTCATTTACTAGTATCTTCACACTATTTACTAGTAAATGGTGGAATGGGCGAAAAAGGCTTAACTTTTTATCGAGATTTTCATTTACTAGTATCTTGAGACTAATTTCCAGTAAATGGGGGAATGGGCGAAAAAGGTTTGACCTTTTAGCGAGATTTTCATTTACTAGTATCTTGACCCTGATTACTAGTAAATGGTGGAATGGGCCAAAAAGGCTTGACCTTTTAGCGAGATTTTCACTTACTAGTATCTGTTCACTATTTACTAGAAAATAGTGGAACGGGCGAAAAGTGCATGAGTCCCCCCCTCCCCTTCTCCAACCCGGTCGCAGGAAACAAGAAATGACCAGTCTGAACAGGGTTAATATTGTTTTGAGTATACATTCTTTTAAATGTTTGGTTTTTCACTTATTTACTTAATATTTATTCACTAGAGAACCATACTCTACTTATATAACAACAAACTTTTATAAGGAACCAAGGCCTGGACAAAAATAGTGGATTTATAAGAGTTCAATGTCCTCCGATGGAATTTCATCGCCCGGAACAACAATATTGTGAGTGCTATCGAAATCATCGAAAGAAATCGTATACTGCTGGGTCTGCTTGTTGTAATTTATAATAGTTCCCACAAACCACCCCTCCCAGTTCCCGTCTGCATCAGCTGTTTCTACATTCACTCGTCTATTTATCAGCAAGCCGATGTCTGTTGAAAAGAAAAACACATAAAGCACCATCAAATGAATTAACAAAAATGAATACCTAACTGCAGATTACGCCTTTCGCCCTCGCGGTTATAGCTACAGTAAATTTTAACAGAACGAAAGTTATCTATTTCCATCGTAACACATTGCTGAGCAATGGATTAGAAGCACTCCATGGCATGGGAAATTGTATACAAATTATCCAATTCACTATAGACATAGGTGCGGAGCCCAATTATTTTAGCTGACATGCCCAAATTCCCCAGTTCTTGATTTTCGATGGTAAAGAAATTCCATTTATATGTCTGCATCGCAGCTTTCTCACTCAATACGTTCTCAAATTTAGTTTTATATAAGGACATCCAGTTTCCCTCGTTAGATCACGATAATTGACAGTCTCTTTACATTCTTTAAACCCCGCTCTCTAATGCACCAAAAAAAACAGCCTCCTTTTCTTTTTCCGTAACTGCACAGAAATGCACTGGGCCGGGGAAGGTGAAAATGTGGAAGCGAACAGCATGACTGAGAAAAAACACAGCTGTTCTTCTGGGTAGACTACAGATCCCGCACACCGGAATAAAAGCAACACACTGAACAACCAACCAACCAACCTTTTTATTTTGCCAACTTAAAACTTACAAGAACAGCTTAAATTAAAAGAGATCAGGCAAAAAAACTACTCAGAATAGCAAAAAAAAACTAAACGAGCTGAGTATTTACAATAATTAAATTACCATGTATAGGGTTGCAACACGTGAAAGATAGAGAGGAAAAATATTATAAATTTAGGAGGAAGTAAAGGGTACGTGGGGCCAAAACCGGGGTTTCACAATCACACAGGAAAAACAAATTACCAGTTGAAACTTCCACTAAGTATCTCCTGTTAAGTGAGACAAAAGAACAGTAGAAAGTAGCTTTCTTTCTCTCCAGCTTTCGAACTGTTTCTTTTCTGTCTAAAATGCCAGGCCTTTTCCTTTCATTATTATACATTATTTAAATACTAATAAATGGATTTCCTCGCTAAAAAGTCATTTCTTTTTTGCCCGTTTTTCCATTTATTAGTATATTTTATTTAATACTAATAAATGCATGTTCTCGCTAAAAAGCCATTTCCTTTTTTGCCCGTTTTCCATTTATTAGTACATGTTATTTAATACCAATAAATGCATTTTCTCGCTAAAAAGTCATTTCTTTATTGCCCGTTTTTCCATTTATTAGTATATTTTATTTAATACTAATAAATGCATTTTCTCGCTAAAAAGTCATTTCTTTTTTGCCCGTTTTTCCATTTATTAGTATATTTTATTTAATA